>NW_027018203.1:0-58535 GCF_032854445.1 Liolophura sinensis | reverse complement strand
GATAAAGACATTGAGGTTGTCTTGCACTTAGAAGTGGACAGAATTGCTGGGTGAGTTAAATGCGCTTAGCCCAAAGATTTCAGGTCTTCTGGCTACCGAAGGGCACATAACATATAGTCAAAAGTTGAATATAGTAATGACCAGTCGCGATGGTACATAGTACAGTGTAGCCGATTTCAATTAACAAAAAGACCATGCAAAAATGCAAAATTCGAAAAATTGTTCTAGTGCTGCTGACAAGAGATTAATCCGACGTATTTTGTGACGACAAATCGAATGGTGCAAACCGCGTTGCTCTCCGACCAATACTTTTGGCTGTAGTGACAATTGAATGGTCATTGATGTCATAATCACGTGCCCAGCAACGGCTCTTACTCCATGGAAACCAGGAAAATTTGCAATTTTTCAACAGCTGCCGATGCCTGGCCAATTCCGCCTCTTTTGGCACCTTATAAATGTCTGTCAGTGTTTAGTTGTACTTTTTACAGCAGACTGTATCAAGTACCTTGTGTTTTTTATGTACAAATGGTCTGGTTTTTCTACACGTAGATAAAGACATTGAGAATGTCTTGGACTTAGAAATAAGACAATTGCTGGGTGAGTTAAATGGGCCCTGGCCCAAAGATTTGACGTCTTCTGGCTACCGAAGGGCACATAACTTATAGTCAAAAGTTGAATATAGTAATGACCAGTCGCGATTGTACAGAGTACAGTGTAGCCGATTTCAATTAACAAACAGACCAGGTAAAAATGCAAAAGTGGAAAAAACTGATCCAGTGCTGCTGGTAAGAGGCTAATCCGACGTATTTTGTGACGAGAAATCGAATGGTGCAAACCGCGTTGCTCTTCCGACCAATACTTTTGGCTGTAGTGACAATTGAATGAATCACGTGCCCAGCAACGTCTCTCACTCCATGGAAACCAGGAAAATTTGCAATTTTCCAACAGCTGCCGATGCCAGGCCCAATTCCGCATCTTTTGGCACCTTACTGAAGTGGGTCAGTGTTCAGTTGTACTTTTTACATCAGACTGTATCAAGTACCTTGTGATTTTCATGTACAAATGGTGTGGTTTTTCTACACATAGATAAAGACATTGAGATTGTCTTCGACTTAGAAGTAAGACAATTGCTGGGTGAGTTAAATGGGCTTAGCCCAAAGATTTTGTCGTCTTCTGGCCTACCGAAGGGCACATAACTTATAGTCAAAAGTTGAATATAGTAATGACCAGTCGCAATGGTACATAGTACAGGTGTAGCCGATTTCAATTAACAAAAAGACCAGGGAAAAATGCAAAAGTAAAAAAACCGTTCCAGTGCTGTTGGTAAGCGGCTAATCCGAAGTATTTTGCGACGAGAAATCGAATGGTGCAAACCGCGTTGCTCTCCGACCAATACTTTTGGCTGTAGCGACAATTGAATGATCATTTATGTCATAGTCACGTGCCCAACAACGTCTCTTACTCCATGGAAACCAGGGATATTTGCAATTTTTCAAACAGCTGCCGATGCCTGGCCCAATTCCGCATCTTTTGGCACCTTATTTATGTGGGTCAGTGTTTAAGTGTACTTTTTACAGCAGGACTGTATCAAGTACCTTGTGTTTTTTATGTACAAATGGTGTGTTTTTCTACACGTAGATAAAGACATTGCGATTGTCTTGGACTTAGAAGTAAGACAATTGCTGGGTGAGTTAAATGGGCTTAGCCCAAAGATTTGACGTCTTCTGGGCTACCAAGGGGCACATCACTTATAGTCAAAAGTTCAGTATAGTAATGACCAGTCGCGATGGTACATAGTACAGTGTAGCCGATTTCAATTACCAAAAAGACCAGGCAAAAATGCAAAAGTGGAAAAACTGTTCCAGTGCTGCTGGTAAGAGGCTAATCCGACGTATTTTGTGACGAGAAATCGAATGGTGCAAACCGCGTTGCTCTCCGACCAATACTTTTGGCTGTAGCGACAATCGAATGATCATTGGGGTCATAATCACGTGCCAGCAACGGCTCTTACTCCATGGAAACCAGGGAAATATGCAATTTTTTAAACAGCTGCCGATGCCTGGCCCAATTCCGCATCTTTTGGAACCTTACTGATGTAGGTCAGTGATCAGTTGTACTTTTTACAGCAGACTGTATCTAGTACCTTGTGTTTTTATGTACAAATGGTGTGGTTTTTCTACACGTAGATAAAGACATTGAGGTTGTCTTGCACTTAGAAGTGACAGAATTGCTGGGTGAGTTAAATGCGCTTAGCCCAAAGATTTCAGGTCTTCTGGGCTACCGAAGGGCACATAACATATAGTCAAAAGTTGAATATAGTAATGACCAGTCGCGATGGTACATAGTACAGTGTAGCCGATTTCAATTAACAAAAAGACCATGCAAAAATGCAAAATTCGAAAAATTGTTCCAGTGCTGCTGACAAGAGATTAATCCGACGTATTTTGTGAAGACAAATCGAATGGTGCAAACCGCGTTGCTCTCCGACCAATACTTTTGGCTGTAGTGACAATTGAATGGTCATTGATGTCATAATCACGTGCCCAGCAACGGCTCTTACTCCATGGAAACCAGGAAAATTTGCAATTTTTCAACAGCTGCCGATGCCTGGCCCAATTCCGCATCTTTTGGCACCGTATAAATTGTGGGTCAGTGTTCAGTTGTACTTTTTACAGCAGACTGTATCAAGTACCTTGTGTTTTTTATGTACAAATGGTCTGGTTTTTCTACACGTAGATAAAGACATTGAGATTGCCTTGGACTTAGAAGTAAGACAATTGCTGGGTGAGTTTAAATGGGCTTAGCCCAAAGATTTGACGTCTTCTGGGCTACCGAAGGGCACATAACTTATAGTCAAAAGTTGAATATAGTAATGACCAGTCGCGATTGTACAGAGTACAGTGTAGCCGATTTCAATTAACAAAACACCCAGGCAAAAATGCAAAAGTGGAAAAACTGTTCCAGTGCTGCTGGTAAAAGGCTAATCCGACGTATTTTGTGACGAGAAATCGAATGGTGCAAACCGCGTTGCTCTCCGACCAATACTTTTGGCTGTAGTGACAATTGAATGATCATTGATGTCATAATCACGTGCCCAGCAACGTCTCTTACTCCATGGAAACCAGGGAAATTTGCAATTTTTCAACAGCTGCCGATGCCTGGCTCAATTCCGCATCTTTTTGCACCTTACTGAAGTGGGTCAGTGTTCAGTTGTACTTTTTACAGCAGACTGTATCAAGTACCTTGTGTTTTTCACGTACAAATGGTCTGGTTTTTCTACACGTAGATAAAGACATTGAGATTGTCTTGCACTTAGAAGTAAGGCAATTGCTGGGTGAGTTAAATGGGCTTGGCCCAAAGATTTGTCGTCTTCTGGGCTACCGAAGGGCACATAACTTATAGTCAAAAGTTGAATATAGTAATGACCAGTCGCGATTGTACAGAGTACAGTGTAGCCGATTTCAATTAACAAAAAGACCAGGTAAAAATGCAAAAGTGGAAAAACTGTTCCAGTGCTACTAGTAAGAGGCTAATCCGACGTAATTTGTGACGAGAAATCGAATGGTGCAATCCGCGTTGCTCTCCAACCAATACTTTTGGCTGTAGCGACAATTGAATGATCATTTATGTCATAATCACGTGCGTAGCAACGGCTCTTACTGCATGGAAACCAGAAAATTTGCAATTTTTTAACAACTGCCGATGCCTGGCCCAATTCCGCATCTTTTGGCACCTTATAAATGTGGGTCAGTGTTAAGTTGTACTTTTTACAGCAGACTGTATCAAGTACCTTGTGTTTTTCATGTACAAATGGTGTGGTTTTTCTACACGTAAATAAAGACATTGAGATTGTCTTGCACTTAGAAGTAAGGCAATTGCTGGGTGAGTTAAATGGGCTTGGCCCAAAGATTTGTCGTCTTCTGGCCTACCGAAGGGAACATAACTTATAGTCAAAAGTTGAATATAGTAATAACCAGTCGCGATTGTACAGAGTACAGTGTAGCCGATTTCAATAAACAAAAAGACCAGGTAAAAATGCAAAAGTGGAAAAACTGTTCCAGTGCTACTAGTAAGAGGCTAATCCGACGTATTTTGTGGCGAGAAATCGAATGGTGCAAACCGCGTTGCTCTCTGACCAATACTTTTGGCTGTAGAGACAATTCAATGATCATTTATGTCATAATCACGTGCCCAGTAACGGCTCTTACTCCATGGAAACCAGGGATATTTGCAATTTTTTAACAGTTGCCGATGCCTGGCCCAATTCCGCATCTTTTGGCACCTTATAAATGTGGGTCAGTGTTCAGTTGTACTTTTTACAGCAGACTGTATCAAGTACCTTGTGTTTTTTATGTACAAATGGTCTGGTTTTTCTACACGTAGATAAAGACATTGAGATTGTCTTGCACTTAGAAGTAAGACAATTGCTGGGTGAGTTAAATGGGCTTAGCCCAAAGATTTGACGTCTTCTGGGCTACCGAAGGGCACATAACTTATAGTCAAAAGTTGAATATAGTAATGACCAGTCGCGATTGTACAGAGTACAGTGTAGCCGATTTCAATTAACAAAAAGACCAGGTAAAAATGCAAAAGTGGAAAAACTGTTCCAGTGCTGCTGGTAAGAGGCTAATCCGACGTATTTTGTGACGAGAAATCGAATGGTGCAAACCGCGTTGCTCTCCGACCAATACTTTTGGCTGTAGTGACAATTGAATGATCATTGATGTCATAATCACGTGCCCAGCAACGTCTCTTACTCCATGGAAACCAGGGAAATTTGCAATTTTTCAACAGCAGCCGATGCCTGGCTCAATTCCGCATCTTTTTGCACCTTACTGAAGTGGGTCAGTGTTCAGTTGTACTTTTTACAGCAGACTGTATCAAGTACCTTGTATTTTTTTGTACAAATGGTCTGGTTTTTCTACACGTAGATAAAGACATTGAGATTGTCTTGGACTTAGAAGTAAGACAATTGCTGGGTGAGTTAAATGGGCTTGGCCAAAGATTTGTCGTCTTCTGGCCTACCGAAGGGCACATAACTTATAGTCAAAAGTTGAATATAGTAATGACCAGTCGCGATTGTACAGAGTACAGTGTAGCCGATTTCAATTAACAAAAAGACCAGGCAAAAATGCAAAAGTGGAAAAACTGTTCCAGTGCTACTAGTAAGAGGCTAATCCGACGTATTTTGTGGCGAGAAATCGAATGGTGCAAACCGCGTTGCTCTCTGACCAATACTTTTGGCTGTAGAGACAATTCAATGATCATTTATGTCATAATCACGTGCCCAGTAATGGCTCTTACTCCATGGAAACCAGGGATATTTGCAATTTTTTAACAGCTGTCGATGCCTGGCCCAATTCCGCATCTTTTGGCACCTTATAAATGTGGGTCAGTGTTCAGTTGTACTTTATACAGCAGACTGTATCAAGTACCTTGTGTTTTTTATGTACAAATGGTCTGGTTTTTCTACACGTAGATAAAGACATTGAGATTGTCTTAGACTTAGAAGTAAGACAATTGCTGGGTGAGTTAAATGGGCTTAGCCCAAAGATTTGACGTCTTCTGGGCTACCGAAGGGCACATAACTTATAGTCAAAAGTTGAATATAGTAATGACCAGTCGCGATTGTACAGAGTACAGTGTAGCCGATTTCAATTAACAAAAAGACCAGGTAAAAATGCAAAAGTGGAAAAACTGTTCCAGTGCTGCTGGTAAAAGGCTAATCCGACGTATTTTGTGACGAGAAATCGAATGGTGCAAACCGCGTTGCTCTCCGACCAATACTTTTGGCTGTAGTGACAATTGAATGATCATTGATGTCATAATCACGTGCCCAGCAACGTCTCTTACTCCATGGAAACCAGGGAAATTTGCAATTTTTCAACAGCTGCCGATGCCTGGCTCAATTCCGCATCTTTTTGCACCTTACTGAAGTGGGTCAGTGTTCAGTTGTACTTTTTACAGCAGACTGTATTAAGTACCTTGTGTTTTTCACGTACAAATGGTGTGGTTTTTCTACACGTAGATAAAGACATTGAGATTGTCTTGCACTTAGAAGTAAGGCAATTGCTGGGTGAGTTAAATGGGCTTGGCCCAAAGATTTGTCGTCTTCTGGGCTACCGAAGGGCACATAACTTATAGTCAAAAGTTGAATATAGTAATGACCAGTCGCGATTGTACAGAGTACAGTGTAGCCGATTTCAATTAACAAAAAGACCAGGTAAAATGCAAAAGTGGAAAAACTGTTCCAGTGCTACTAGTAAGAGGCTAATCCGACGTAATTTGTGACGAGAAATCGAATGGTGCAATCCGCGTTGCTCTCCGACCAATGCTTTTGGCTGTAGCGACAATTGAATGATCATTGATGTCATAATCACGTGCGTAGCAACGGCTCTTACTCCATGGAAACCAGGAAAATTTGCAATTTTTTAACAGCTGCCGATGCCTGGCTCAATTCCGCATCTTTTGGCACCTTACTGAAGTGGGTCAGTGTTCAGTTGTACTTTTTACAGCAGACTGTATCAAGTACCTTGTGTTTTTCACGTACAAATGGTGTGGTTTTTCTACACGTAGATAAAGACATTGAGATTGTCTTGCACTTAGAAGTAAGGCAATTGCTGGGTGAGTTAAATGGGCTTGGCCCAAAGATTTGTCGTCTTCTGGGCTACCGAAGGGCACATAACTTATAGTCAAAAGTTGAATATAGTAATAACCAGTCGCGATTGTACAGAGTACAGTGTAGCCGATTTCAATTAACAAAACACCCAGGCAAAAATGCAAAAGTGGAAAAAAAGTTCCAGTGCTGCTGGTAAGAGGCTAATCCGACGTATTTTGTGACGAGAAATCGAATGGTGCAAACCGCGTTGCTCTCCGACCAATACTTTTGGCTGTAGCGACAATTGAATGATCATTGATGTCATAATCACGTGCCCAGCAACGGCTCTTACTCCATGGAAACCAGGGATGTTTGCAATTTTTTAACAGCTGCCGATGCCTGGCCCAATTCCGCATCTTTAGGCACCTTATTCATGTGGGTCTGTGTTCAGTTGAACTTTTTACAGCAGACTGTATCAAGTACCTTGTTTTCTTTATGTACAAATGGTCTGGTTTTTCTACACGTAGATAAAGACATTGACATTGTCTTGGACTTAAAAGTAAGACAATTGCTGGGTGAGTTAAATGGGCTTAGCCCAAAGATTTGACGTCTTCTGGGCTACCGAAGGGCACATAACTTATAGTCAAAAGTTGAATATAGTAATGACCAGTCGCGATTGTACAGAGTACAGTGTAGCCGATTTCAATTAACAAAAAGACCAGGTAAAAATGCAAAAGTAGAAAAAGTCTTCCAGTGCTACTAGTAAGAGGCTAATCCGACGTATTTTGTGGCGAGAAATCGAATGGTGCAAACCGCGTTGCTCTCCGACCAATACTTTTGGCTGTAGAGACAATTCAATGATCATTTATGTCATAATCACGTGCCCAGTAACGGCTCTTACTCCATGGAAACCAGGGATATTTGCAATTTTTTAACAGCTGCCGATGCCTGGCCCAATTCTGCATCTTTTGGCACCGTATAAATGTGGGTCAGTGTTCAGTTGTACTTTTTACAGCAGACTGTATCAAGTACCTTGTGTTTTTTATGTACAAATGGTGTGGTTTTTCTACACGTAGATAAAGACATTGAGATTGTCTTAGACTTAGAAGTAAGACAATTGCTGGGTGAGTTAAATGGGCTTGGCCCAAAGATTTGTCGTCTTCTGGCCTACCGAAAAGCACATAACTTATAGTCAAAAGTTGAATATAGTAATGACCAGTCGCGATTGTACAGAGTACAGTGTAGCCGATTTCAATTAACAAAAAGACCAGGTAAAAATGCAAAAGTGGAAAAACTGTTTTATTGCTGCTGGTAAAAGGCTAATCCGACGTATTTTGTGACGAGAAATCGAATGGTGCAAACCGCGTTGCTCTCCGACCAATACTTTTGGCTGTAGTGACAATTGAATGATCATTGATGTCATAATCACGTGCCCAGCAACGTCTCTTACTCCATGGAAACCAGGGAAATTTGCAATTTTTCAACAGCTGCCGATGCCTGGCTCAATTCCGCATCTTTTTGCACCTTACTAAAGTGGGACAGTGTTCAGTTGTACTTTTTACAGCAGACTGTATCAAGTACCTTGTGTTTTTCACGTACAAATGGTGTGGTTTTTCTATACGTAGATAAAGACATTGAGATTGTCTTGCACTTAGAAGTAAGACAATTGCTGGGTGAGTTAAATGGGCTTAGCCCAAAGATTTGACGTCTTCTGGGCTACCGAAGGGCACATAACTTATAGTCAAAAGTTGAATATAGTAATGACCAGTCGCGATTGTACAGAGTACAGTGTAGCCGATTTCAATTAACAAAAAGACCAGGTAAAAATGCAAAAGTGGAAAAACTGTTCCAGTGCTGCTGGTAAGAGGCTAATCCGACGTATTTTGTGACGAGAAATCGAATGGTGCAAACCGCGTTGCTCTCCGACCAATACTTTTGGCTGTAGTGACAATTGAATGATCATTGATGTCATAATCACGTGCCCAGCAACGTCTCTTACTCCATGGAAACCAGGGAAATTTGCAATTTTTCAACAGCAGCCGATGCCTGGCTCAATTCCGCATCTTTTTGCACCTTACTGAAGTGGGTCAGTGTTCAGTTGTACTTTTTACAGCAGACTGTATCAAGTACCTTGTATTTTTTTGTACAAATGGTGTGGTTTTTCTACACGTAGATAAAGACATTGAGATTGTCTTGGACTTAGAAGTAAGACAATTGCTGGGTGAGTTAAATGGGCTTGGCCCAAAGATTTGTCGTCTTCTGGCCTACCGAAGGGCACATAACTTATAGTCAAAAGTTGAATATAGTAATGACCAGTCGCGATTTTACAGAGTACAGTGTAGCCGATTTCAATTAACAAAAAGACCAGGTAAAAATGCAAAAGTGGAAAAAACTGTTCCAGTGCTACTAGTAAGAGGCTAATCCGACGTATTTTGTGGCGAGAAATCGAATGGTGCAAACCGCGTTGCTCTCTGACCAATACTTTTGGCTGTAGAGACAATTCAATGATCATTTATGTCATAATCACGTGCCCAGTAATGGCTCTTACTCCATGGAAACCAGGAATATTTGCAATTTTTTAACAGCTGTCGATGCCTGGCCCAATTCCGCATCTTTTGGCACCTTATAAATGTGGGTCAGTGTTCAGTTGTACTTTATACAGCAGACTGTATCAAGTACCTTGTGTTTTTTATGTACAAATGGTCTGGTTTTTCTACACGTAGATAAAGGACATTGAGATTGTCTTAGACTTAGAAGTAAGACAATTGCTGGGTGAGTTAAATGGGCTTAGCCCAAAGATTTGACGTCTTCTGGGCTACCGAAGGGCACATAACTTATAGTCAAAAGTTGAATATAGTAATGACCAGTCGCGATTGTACAGAGTACAGTGTAGCCGATTTCAATTAACAAAAAGACCAGGTAAAAATGCAAAAGTGGAAAAACTGTTCCAGTGCTGCTGGTAAAAGGCTAATCCGACGTATTTTGTGACGAGAAATCGAATGGTGCAAACCGCGTTGCTCTCCGACCAATACTTTTGGCTGTAGTGACAATTGAATGATCATTGATGTCATAATCACGTGCCCAGCAACGTCTCTTACTCCATGGAAACCAGGGAAATTTGCAATTTTTCAACAGCTGCCGATGCCTGGCTCAATTCCGCATCTTTTTGCACCTTACTGAAGTGGGTCAGTGTTCAGTTGTACTTTTTACAGCAGACTGTATTAAGTACCTTGTGTTTTTCACGTACAAATGGTGTGGTTTTTCTACACGTAGATAAAGACATTGAGATTGTCTTGCACTTAGAAGTAAGGCAATTGCTGGGTGAGTTAAATGGGCTTGGCCCAAAGATTTGTCGTCTTCTGGGCTACCGAAGGGCACATAACTTATAGTCAAAAGTTGAATATAGTAATGACCAGTCGCGATTGTACAGAGTACAGTGTAGCCGATTTCAATTAACAAAAAGACCAGGTAAAATGCAAAAGTGGAAAAAACTGTTCCAGTGCTACTAGTAAGAGGCTAATCCGACGTAATTTGTGACGAGAAATCGAATGGTGCAATCCGCGTTGCTCTCCGACCAATGCTTTTGGCTGTGTGTTTGTGTTTTTTATGTACAAATGGTCTGGTTTTTCTACACGTAGATAAAGGACATTGAGATTGTCTTAGACTTAGAAGTAAGACAATTGCTGGGTGAGTTAAATGGGCTTAGCCCAAAGATTTGACGTCTTCTGGGCTACCGAAGGGCACATAACTTATAGTCAAAAGTTGAATATAGTAATGACCAGTCGCGATTGTACAGAGTACAGTGTAGCCGATTTCAATTACAAAAAGACCAGGTAAAAATGCAAAAGTGGAAAAACTGTTCAGTGCTGCTGGTAAAAGGCTAATCCGACGTATTTTGTGACGAGAATCGAATGGTGCAAACCGCGTTGCTCTCCGACCAATACTTTTTGGCTGTAGTGACAATTGAATGATCATTGATGTCATAATCACGTGCCCAGCAACGTCTCTTACTCCATGGAAACCAGGGAAATTTGCAATTTTTCAACAGCTGCCGATGCCTGGCTCAATTCCGCATCTTTTTGCACCTACTGAAGTGGGTCAGTGTTCAGTTGTACTTTTTACAGCAGACTGTATTAAGTACCTTGTGTTTTTTCACGTACAAATGGTGTGGTTTTTCTACACGTAGATAAAGACATTGAGATTGTCTTGCACTTAGAAGTAAGGCAATTGCTGGCTGAGTTAAATGGGCTTGGCCCAAAGATTTGTCGTCTTCTGGGCTACCGAAGGGCACATAACTTATAGTCAAAAGTTGAATATAGTAATGACCAGTCGCGATTGTACAGAGTACAGTGTAGCCGATTTCAATTAACAAAAAGACCAGGTAAAATGCAAAAGTGGAAAAACTGTTCCAGTGCTACTAGTAAGAGGCTAATCCGACGTAATTTGTGACGAGAAATCGAATGGTGCAATCCGCGTTGCTCTCCGACCAATGCTTTTGGCTGTAGCGACAATTGAATGATCATTGATGTCATAATCACGTGCGTAGCAACGGCTCTTACTCCATGGAAACCAGGAAAATTTGCAATTTTTTAACAGCTGCCGATGCCTGGCTCAATTCCGCATCTTTTGGCACCTTACTGAAGAGGGTCAGTGTTCAGTTGTACTTTTTACAGCAGACTGTATCAAGTACCTTGTGTTTTTCACGTACAAATGGTGTGGTTTTTCTACACGTAGATAAAGACATTGAGATTGTCTTGCACTTAGAAGTAAGGCAATTGCTGGGTGAGTTAAATGGGCTTGGCCCAAAGATTTGTCGTCTTCTGGGCTACCGAAGGGCACATAACTTATAGTCAAAAGTTGAATATAGTAATAACCAGTCGCGATTGTACAGAGTACAGTGTAGCCGATTTCAATTAACAAAACACCCAGGCAAAAATGCAAAAGTGGAAAAACTGTTCCAGTGCTGCTGGTAAGAGGCTAATCCGACGTATTTTGTGACGAGAAATCGAATGGTGCAAACCGCGTTGCTCTCCGACCAATACTTTTGGCTGTAGCGACAATTGAATGATCATTGATGTCATAATCACGTGCCCAGCAACGGCTCTTACTCCATGGAAACCAGGGATGTTTGCAATTTTTTAACAGCTGCCGATGCCTGGCCCAATTCCGCATCTTTAGGCACCTTATTCATGTGGGTCTGTGTTCAGTTGAACTTTTTACAGCAGACTGTATCAAGTACCTTGTTTTCTTTATGTACAAATGGTCTGGTTTTTCTACACGTAGATAAAGACATTGAGATTGTCTTGCACTTAGAAGTAAGGCAATTGCTGGGTGAGTTAAATGGGCTTGGCCCAAAGATTTGTCGTCTTCTGGGCTACCGAAGGGCACATAACTTATAGTCAAAAGTTGAATATAGTAATGACCAGTCGCGATTGTACAGAGTACAGTGTAGCCGATTTCAATTAACAAAAAGACCAGGTAAAAATGCAAAAGTGGAAATACTGTTCCAGTGCTACTAGTAAGAGGCTAATCCGACGTAATTTGTGACGAGAAATCGAATGGTGCAATCCGCGTTGCTCTCCGACCAATACTTTTGGCTGTAGCGACAATTGAATGATCATTTATGTCATAATCACGTGCGTAGCAACGACTCTTACTCCATGGAAACCAGGAAAATTTGCAATTTTTGAACAGCTGCCGATGCCTGGCCCAATTCCGCATCTTTTGGCACCTTATAAATGTGGGTCAGTGTTTAGTTGTACTTTTTACAGCAGACTGTATCAAGTACCTTGTGTTTTTCATGTACAAATGGTGTGGTTTTTCTACACGTAGATAAAGACATTGAGATTGTCTTAGACTTAGAAATAAGACAATTGCTGGGTGAGTTAAATGGGCTTGGCCCAAAGATTTCATGTCTTCTGGGCTACCGAAGGGCACATAACTTATAGTCAAAAGTTGAATATAGTAATGACCAGTCGCGATTGTACAGAGTACAGTGTAGCCGATTTCAATTAACAAAAAGACCAGGCAAAAATGCAAAAGTGGAAAAACTGTTCCAGTGCTGCTAGTAAGAGGCTAATCCGACGTATTTTGTGACGAGAAATCGAATGGTGCAAACCGCGTTGCTCTCCGACCAATATTTTTAGCTGTAGCTACAATTGAATGATCATTGATGTCATAATCACGTGCCCAGCAACGTCTCTTACTCCATGGAAACCAGGGAAAATTGCAATTTTTCAACAGCTGCCGATGCCTGGCTCAATTCCGCATCTTTTGGCACCTTACTGAAGTGGGTCAGTGTTCAGTTGTACTTTTTACAGCAGAATGTATCAAGTACCTTGTGTTTTTCACGTACAAATGGTGTGGTTTTTCTACACGTAGATAAAGACATTGAGATTGTCTTGCACTTAGAAGTAAGGCAATTGCTGGGTGAGTTAAATGGGCTTGGCCCAAAGATTTGACGTCTTCTGGGCTACCGAAGGGCACATAACTTATAGTCAAAAGTTGAATATAGTAATGACCAGTCGCGATTGTACAGAGTACAGTGTAGCCGATTTCAATTAACAAAAAGACCAGGTAAAAATGCAAAAGTGGAAAAACTGTTCCAGTGCTACTAGTAAGAGGCTAATCCGACGTAATTTGTGACGAGAAATCGAATGGTGCAAACCGCGTTGCTCTCCGACCAATGCTTTTGGCTGTAGCGACAATTGAATGATCATTTATGTCATAATCACGTGCGTAGCAACGGCTCTTACTCCATGGAAACCAGGAAAATTTGCAATTTTTTAACAACTGCCGACGCCTGGCCCAATTCCGCACCTTTTGGCACCTTACTGAAGTGGGTCAGTGTTCAGTTGTACTTTTTACAGCAGACTGTATCAAGTACCTTGTGTTTTTCACGTACAAATGGTGTGGTTTTTCTACACGTAGATAAAGACATTGAGATTGTCTTGCACTTAGAAGTAAGGCAATTGCTGGGTGAGTTAAATGGGCTTGGCCCAAAGATTTGTCGTCTTCTGGGCTACCGAAGGGCACATAACTTATAGTCAAAAGTTGAATATAGTAATGACCAGTCGCGATTGTACAGAGTACAGTGTAGCCGATTTCAATTAACAAAAAGACCAGGTAAAAATGCAAAAGTGGAAAAAACTGTTCCAGTGCTACTAGTAAGAGGCTAATCCGACGTAATTTGTGACGAGAAATCGAATGGTGCAATCCGCGTTGCTCTCCGACCAATACTTTTGGCTGTAGCGACAATTGAATGATCATTGATGTCATAATCACGTGCGTAGCAACGGCTCTTACTCCATGGAAACCAGGAAAATTTGCAATGTTTTAACAACTGCCGATGCCTGGCCCAATTCCGCATCTTTTGGCACCTTATAAATGTGGGTCAGTGTTTAGTTGTACTTTTTACAGCAGACTGTATCAAGTACCTTGTGTTTTTTATTTACAAATGGTGTGGTTTTTCTACACGTAGATAAAGACATTGAGATTGTCTTGGACTTAGAAATAAGACAATTGCTGGGTGAGTTAAATGGGCTTGGCCCAAAGATTTGAGGTCTTCTGGGCTACCGAAGGGCACATAACTTATAGTCAAAAGTTGAATATAGTAATGACCAGTCGCGATTGTACAGAGTACAGTGTAGCCGATTTCAATTAACAAAAACACCAGGCAAAAATGCAAAAGTGGAAAAACTGTTCCAGTGCTACTATTAAGAGGCTAATCCGACGTATTTTGTGACGAGAAATCGAATGGTGCAATTCGCGTTGCTCTACGACCAATACTTTTGGCTGTAGCTACAATTGAATGATCATTGATGTCATAATCACGTGCCCAGCAACGGCTCTTACTCCATGGAAACCAGGGATATTTGCAATTTTTTACCAGCTGCCGATGCCTGGCCCAATTCCGCATCTTTTAGCACCTTATTTATGTGTGTCAGTGTTTAAGTATACTTTTTACAGCAGACTGTATCAAGTACCTTGTGTTTTTTATGTGCAAATGGTGTGGTTTTTCTACACGTAGATAAAGACACTGAGATTGTTATGGACTTAGAAGTAAGACAATTGCTGGGTGAGTTAAATGGGCTTAGCCCAAAGATTTGACGTCTTCTGGGCTACCGAAGGGCACATAACTTATAGTCAAATGTTGAATATAGTAATGACCAGTCGCGATGGTACATAGTACAGTGTAGCCGATTTCAATTAACAAAAAGACCAGGCAAAAATGCAAAATTCGAAAAATTGTTCCAGTGCTGCTGGTAAGAGGCTAATCCGACGTATTTTGTAACGAGAAATGGAATGGTGCAAACCGCGTTGCTCTCTGACCATTACTTTTGGCTGTAGCGACAATCGAATGATCATTGATGTCATAGTCACGTGCCCAGCAACGGCTCTTACTCCATGGAAACCAGGGAAATTTGCAATTTTTTAAACAGCTGCCGATGCCTGGCCCAATTCCGCATCTTTTGGCACCTTATTTATGTGTGTCAGTGTTTAAGTGTACTTTTTACAGCAGACTGTATCAAGTACCTTGTGATTTTTATGTACAAATGGTGTGGTTTTTCTACACGTAGACCAAGACATTGAGATTGTTATGGACTTAGAAGTAAGACAATTGCTGGGTGAGTTAAATGGGCTTAGCCCAAAGATTTGACGGCTTGAGGGCTACCGAAGGGCACATAACTTATAGTCAAAAGTTGAATATAGTAATGACCAGTCGCGATTGTACAGAGTACAGTGTAGCCGATTTCAATTAACAAAAAGACCAGGTAAAAATGCAAAAGTGGAAAAACTGTTCCAGTGCTACTAGTAAGAGGTTAATCCGACGTATTTTGTGGCGAGATATCGAATGGTACAAACCGCGTTGCTCTCTGACCAATACTTTTGGCTGTAGGGACAATTCAATGATCATTGATGTCATAATCACGTGCCCAGTAACGGCTCTTACTCCATGGAAACCAGGGAAATTTGCAATTTTTTAACAGCTGCCGATGCCTGGCCCAATTCCGCATCTTTTGGCACCTTACTGAAGTGGGTCAGTGTTCAGTTGTACTTTTTACAACAGACTGTATCAAGTACCTTGTGTTTTTCACGTACAAATGGTGTGGTTTTTCTACACGTAGATAAAGACATTGAGATTGTCTTGCACTTAGAAGTAAGGCAATTGCTGGGTGAGTTAAATGGGCTTGGCCCAAAGATTTGTCGTCTTCTGGGCTACCGAAGGGCACATAACTTATAGTCAAAAGTTGAATATAGTAATAACCAGTCGCGATTGTACAGAGTACAGTGTAGCCGATTTCAATTAACAAAACACCCAGGCAAAAATGCAAAAGTGGAAAAACTGTTCCAGTGCTGCTGGTAAGAGGCTAATCCGACGTATTTTGTGACGAGAAATCGAATGGTGCAAACCGCGTTGCTCTCCGACCAATACTTTTGGCTGTAGCGACAATTGAATGATCATTGATGTCATAATCACGTGCCCAGCAACGGCTCTTACTCCATGGAAACCAGGGATGTTTGCAATTTTTTAACAGCTGCCGATGCCTGGCCCAATTCCGCATCTTTAGGCACCTTATTCATGTGGGTCTGTGTTCAGTTGAACTTTTTACAGCAGACTGTATCAAGTACCTTGTTTTCTTTATGTACAAATGGTCTGGTTTTTCTACACGTAGATAAAGACATTGAGATTGTCTTGGACTTAAAAGTAAGACAATTGCTGGGTGAGTTAAATGGGCTTAGCCCAAAGATTTGACGTCTTCTGGGCTACCGAAGGGCACATAACTTATAGTCAAAAGTTGAATATAGTAATGACCAGTCGCGATTGTACAGAGTACAGTGTAGCCGATTTCAATTAACAAAAAGACCAGGTAAAAATGCAAAAGTAGAAAAGTCTTCCAGTGCTACTAGTAAGAGGCTAATCCGACGTATTTTGTGGCGAGAAATCGAATGGTGCAAACCGCGTTGCTCTCCGACCAATACTTTTGGCTGTAGAGACAATTCAATGATCATTGATGTCATAATCACGTGCCCAGCAACGGCTCTTACTCCATGGAAACCAGGATGTTTGCAATTTTTTAACAGCTGCCGATGCCTGGCCCAATTCTGCATCTTTTGGCACCGTATAAATGTGGGTCAGTGTTCAGTTGTACTTTTTACAGCAGGACTGTATCAAGTACCTTGTGTTTTTTTGTACAAATGGTGTGGTTTTTCTACACGTAGATAAAGACATTGAGATTGTCTTAGACTTAGAAGTAAGACAATTGCTGGGTGAGTTAAATGGGCTTGGCCCAAAGATTTGTCGTCTTCTGGCCTACCGAAAAAGCACATAACTTATAGTCAAAAGTTGAATATAGTAATGACCAGTCGCGATTGTACAGAGTACAGTGTAGCCGATTTCAATTAACAAAAAGACCAGGTAAAAATGCAAAAGTGGAAAAACTGTTTTATTGCTGCTGGTAAAAGGCTAATCCGACGTATTTTGTGACGAGAAATCGAATGGTGCAAACCGCGTTGCTCTCCGACCAATACTTTTGGCTGTAGTGACAATTGAATGATCATTGATGTCATAATCACGTGCCCAGCAACGTCTCTTACTCCATGGAAACCAGGGAAATTTGCAATTTTTCAACAGCTGCCGATGCCTGGCTCAATTCCGCATCTTTTTGCACCTTACTGAAGTGGGTCAGTGTTCAGTTGTACTTTTTACAGCAGACTGTATCAAGTACCTTGTGTTTTTCACGTACAAATGGTGTGGTTTTTCTACACGTAGATAAAGACATTGAGATTGTCTTGCACTTAGAAGTAAGGCAATTGCTGGGTGAGTTAAATGGGCTTGGCCCAAAGATTTGTCGTCTTCTGGGCTACCGAAGGGCACATAACTTATAGTCAAAAGTTGAATATAGTAATGACCAGTCGCGATTGTACAGAGTACAGTGTAGCCGATTTCAATTAACAAAAAGACCAGGTAAAAATGCAAAAGTGGAAATACTGTTCCAGTGCTACTAGTAAGAGGCTAATCCGACGTAATTTGTGACGAGAAATCGAATGGTGCAATCCGCGTTGCTCTCCGACCAATACTTTTGGCTGTAGCGACAATTGAATGATCATTTATGTCATAATCACGTGCGTAGCAACGACTCTTACTCCATGGAAACCAGGAAAATTTGCAATTTTTGAACAGCTGCCGATGCCTGGCCCAATTCCGCATCTTTTGGCACCTTATAAATGTGGGTCAGTGTTTAGTTGTACTTTTTACAGCAGACTGTATCAAGTACCTTGTGTTTTTCATGTACAAATGGTGTGGTTTTTCTACACGTAGATAAAGACATTGAGATTTTCTTAGACTTAGAAATAAGACAATTGCTGGGTGAGTTAAATGGGCTTGGCCAAAGATTTCATGTCTTCTGGGCTACCGAAGGGCACATAACTTATAGTCAAAAAGTTGAATATAGTAATGACCAGTCGCGATTGTACAGAGTACAGTGTAGCCGATTTCAATTAACAAAAAGACCAGGCAAAATGCAAAAGTGGAAAAACTGTTCCAGTGCTGCTAGTAAGAGGCTAATCCGACGTATTTTGTGACGAGAAATCGAATGGTGCAAACCGCGTTGCTCTCCGACCAATATTTTTAGCTGTAGCGAAAATTGAATGATCATTGATGTCATAATCACGTGCCCAGCAACGTCTCTTACTCCATGGAAACCAGGGAAAATTGCAATTTTTCAACAGCTGCCGATGCCTGGCTCAATTCCGCATCTTTTGGCACCTTACTGAAGTGGGTCAGTGTTCAGTTGTACTTTTTACAGCAGAATGTATCAAGTACCTTGTGTTTTTCACGTACAAATGGTGTGGTTTTTCTACACGTAGATAAAGACATTGAGATTGTCTTGCACTTAGAAGTAAGGCAATTGCTGGGTGAGTTAAATGGGCTTGGCCCAAAGATTTGACGTCTTCTGGGCTACCGAAGGGCACATAACTTATAGTCAAAAGTTGAATATAGTAATGACCAGTCGCGATTGTACAGAGTACAGTGTAGCCGATTTCAATTAACAAAAAGACCAGGTAGAAATGCAAAAGTGGAAAAACTGTTCCAGTGCTACTAGTAAGAGGCTAATCCGACGTAATTTGTGACGAGAAATCGAATGGTGCAAACCGCGTTGCTCTCCGACCAATGCTTTTGGCTGTAGCGACAATTGAATGATCATTTATGTCATAATCACGTGCGTAGCAACGGCTCTTACTCCATGGAAACCAGGAAAATTTGCAATTTTTTAACAACTGCCGACGCCTGGCCCAATTCCGCACCTTTTGGCACCTTACTGAAGTGGGTCAGTGTTCAGTTGTACTTTTTACAGCAGACTGTATCAAGTACCTTGTGTTTTTCACGTACAAATGGTGTGGTTTTTCTACACGTAGATAAAGACATTGAGATTGTCTTGCACTTAGAAGTAAGGCAATTGCTGGGTGAGTTAAATGGGCTTGGCCCAAAGATTTGTCGTCTTCTGGGCTACCGAAGGGCACATAACTTATAGTCAAAAGTTGAATATAGTAATGACCAGTCGCGATTGTACAGAGTACAGTGTAGCCGATTTCAATTAACAAAAACACCAGGCAAAAATGCAAAAGTGGAAAAACTGTTCCAGTGCTACTATTAAGAGGCTAATCCGACGTATTTTGTGACGAGAAATCGAATGGTGCAATTCGCGTTGCTCTACGACCAATACTTTTGGCTGTAGCTACAATTGAATGATCATTGATGTCATAATCACGTGCCCAGCAACGGCTCTTACTCCATGGAAACCAGGGATATTTGCAATTTTTTACCAGCTGCCGATGCCTGGCCCAATTCCGCATCTTTTAGCACCTTATTTATGTGTGTCAGTGTTTAAGTATACTTTTTACAGCAGACTGTATCAAGTACCTTGTGTTTTTTATGTGCAAATGGTGTGGTTTTTCTACACGTAGATAAAGACACTGAGATTGTTATGGACTTAGAAGTAAGACAATTGCTGGGTGAGTTAAATGGGCTTAGCCCAAAGATTTGACGTCTTCTGGGCTACCGAAGGGCACATAACTTATAGTCAAATGTTGAATATAGTAATGACCAGTCGCGATGGTACATAGTACAGTGTAGCCGATTTCAATTAACAAAAAGACCAGGCAAAAATGCAAAATTCGAAAAATTGTTCCAGTGCTGCTGGTAAGAGGCTAATCCGACGTATTTTGTAACGAGAAATGGAATGGTGCAAACCGCGTTGCTCTCTGACCATTACTTTTGGCTGTAGCGACAATCGAATGATCATTGATGTCATAGTCACGTGCCCAGCAACGGCTCTTACTCCATGGAAACCAGGGAAATTTGCAATTTTTTAAACAGCTGCCGATGCCTGGCCCAATTCCGCATCTTTTGGCACCTTATTTATGTGTGTCAGTGTTTAAGTGTACTTTTTACAGCAGACTGTATCAAGTACCTTGTGATTTTTATGTACAAATGGTGTGGTTTTTCTACACGTAGACCAAGACATTGAGATTGTTATGGACTTAGAAGTAAGACAATTGCTGGGTGAGTTAAATGGGCTTAGCCCAAAGATTTGACGGCTTGAGGGCTACCGAAGGGCACATAACTTATAGTCAAAAGTTGAATATAGTAATGACCAGTCGCGATTGTACAGAGTACAGTGTAGCCGATTTCAATTAACAAAAAGACCAGGTAAAAATGCAAAAGTGGAAAAACTGTTCCAGTGCTACTAGTAAGAGGTTAATCCGACGTATTTTGTGGCGAGATATCGAATGGTACAAACCGCGTTGCTCTCTGACCAATACTTTTGGCTGTAGGGACAATTCAATGATCATTGATGTCATAATCACGTGCCCAGTAACGGCTCTTACTCCATGGAAACCAGGGAAATTTGCAATTTTTTAACAGCTGCCGATGCCTGGCCCAATTCCGCATCTTTTGGCACCTTACTGAAGTGGGTCAGTGTTCAGTTGTACTTTTTACAACAGACTGTATCAAGTACCTTGTGTTTTTCACGTACAAATGGTGTGGTTTTTCCACACGTAGATAAAGACATTGAGATTGTCTTTGACTTAGAAATAAGACAATTGCTGGGTGAGTTAAATGGGCTTGGCCCAAAGATTTCAGGTCTTCTGGGCTACCGAAGGGCACATAACTTATAGTCAAAAGTTGAATATAGTAATGACCAGTCGCGATTGTACAGAGTACAGTGTAGCCGATTTCAATTAACAAAAAGACCAGGCAAAAATGCAAAAGTGGAAAAACTGTTCCAGTGCTACTAGTAAGAGGCTAATCCGACGTATTTTGTGGCGAGAAATCGAATGGTACAAACCGCGTTGCTCTCCGACCAATACTTTTGGCTGTAGCAACAATTGAATGATCATTGATGTCATAATCACGTGCCCAGCAACGTCTCTTACTCCATGGAAACCAGGGAAATTTGCAATTTTTCAACAGCTGCCGATGCCTGGCCCAATTCCGCATCTTTTGGCACCTTATAAATGTGGGTCAGTGTTCAGTTGTACTTTTGACAGCAGACTGTATCAAGTACATTGTGTTTTTTATTTACAAATGGTGTGGTTTTTCTACACGTAGATAAAGACATTGAGATTGTCTTGGACTTAGAAATAAGACAATTGCTGGGTGAGTTAAATGGGCTTGGCCCAAAGATTTGACGTCTTCTGGGCTACCGAAGGGCACATAACTTATAGTCAAAAGTTGAATATAGTAATGACCAGTCGCGATTGTACAGAGTACAGTGTAGCCGATTTCAATTAACAAAAAGACCAGGTAAAAATGCAAAAGTGGAAAAACTGTTCCAGTGCTACTAGTAAGAGGCTAATCCGACGTATTTTGTGACGAGAAATCGAATGGTGCAATCCGCGTTGCTCTCCGACCAATACTTTTGGCTGTAACGACAATTCAATGATCATTTATGTCATAATCACGTGCACAGCAACGGCTCTTACTCCATGGAAACCAGGGAAATTTGCAATTTTTCAACAGCTGCCGATGCCTGGCTCATATCCGCATCTTTTGGCACCTTACTGAAGTGGGTCAGTGTTGAGTTCTACTTTTTACAGCAGACTGTATCAAGTACCTTGTGTTTTTCACGTACAAATGGTGTGGTTTTTCTACACGTAGATAAAGACATTGAGATTGTCTTGGACTTAGAAATAAGACAATTGCTGGGTGAGTTAAATGGGCTTGGCCCAAAGATTTCAGGTCTTCTGGGCTACCGAAGCGCACATAACTTATAGTCAAAAGTTGAATAGAGTAATGACCAGTCGCGATTGTACAGAGTACAGTGTAGCCGGTTTCAATTAACAAAAAGACCAGGCAAAAATGCAAAAGTGGAAAAACTGTTCCAGTGCTACTAGTAAGAGGCTAATCCGACGTATTTTGTGACGAGAAATGGAATGGTGCAAACCGCGTTGCTCTCCGACCAATACTTTTGGTTGTAGTGACAATTGAATGATCATTGATGTCATAATCACGTGCACAGCAACGTCTCTTACTCCATGGAAACCAGGGAAATTTGCAATTTTTCAACAGCTGCCGATGCCTGGCTTAATTCCGCATCTTTTGGCACCTTATTCATGTGGGTCTGTGGTAAGTTGTACTTTTTACAGCAGACTGTATCAAGTACCTTGTGTTTTTTATGTACAAATGGTCTGGTTTTTCAACACGTAGATAAAGACATTGAGATTGTCTTGGACTTAGAAGTAAGACAATTGCTGGGTGAGTTAAATGGGCTTAGCCCAAAGATTTGACGTCTTCTGGGCTACCGAAGGGCACATAACTTATAGTCAAAAGTTGAATATAGTAATGACCAGGCGCGATTGTACAGAGTACAGTGTAGCCGATTTCAATTAACAAAAAGACCAGGCAAAAATGAAAAAGTGGAAAAACTGTTCCAGTGCTACTAGTAAGAGGCTAATCCGACGTATTTTGTGGCGAGAAATCGAATGGTACAAACCGCGTTGCTCTCTGACCAATACTTTTGGCTGTAGGGACAATTCAATGATCATTGATGTCATAATCACGTGCCCAGTAACGGCTCTTACTCCATGGAAACCAGGGATATTTGCAATTTTTTAACAGCTGCCGATGCCTGGCCCAATTCCGCATCTTTTGGCACCTTATAAATGTGGGTCAGTGTTCAGTTGTACTTTTTACAGCAGACTGTATCAAGTACCTTGTGTTTTTTATGTACAAATGGTCTGGTTTTTCTACACGTAGATAAAGACATTGAGCTTGTCTTCGACTTAGAAGTAAGGCAATTGCTGGGTGAGTTAAATGGGCTTAGCCCAAAACTTTGACGTCTTCTGGGCTACCGAAGGGCACATAACATATAGTCAAAAGTTGAATAGAGTAATGACCAGTCGCGATGGTACAGAGTACAGTGTAGCCGATTTCAATTAACAAAAAGACCAGGCAAAAATGCAAAATTCGAAAAATTGTTTCGGTGCTGCTGGTAAGAGGCTAAACTGACGTATTTTGTGACGACAAATCGAATGGTGCAAACCGCGTTGCTCTCCGACCAATACTTTTGGCTGTAGTGACAATTGAATGATCATTGATGTCATAATCACGTGCCCAGCAACGGCTCTTACTCCATGGAAACCAGGAAAATTTGCAATTTTTCAACAGCTGCCGATGCCTGGCTAAATTCCTCATCTTTTGCCAACTTATTTATGTGAGTCAGTGTTTAGTTGTACTTTTTACAGCAGACTGTATCAAGTACCTTGTGATTTTTATGTACAAAAGGTGTGGTTTTTCTACACGTAAATAAAGACATTGAGATTGTCTTGCACTTAGAAGTAACACAATTGCTGGGTGAGTTAAATGCGCTTATCCCAAAGATTTCAGGTCTTCTGGGCTACCGAAGGGCACATAACTTATAGTCAAAAGTTGAATATAGTAATGACCAGTCGCGATTTTACAGAGTACAGTGTAGCCGATTTCAATTAACAAAAAGACCAGGTAAAAATGCAAAAGTGGAAAAACTGTTCCAGTGCTGCTGGTAAGAGGCTAATCCGACGTATTTTGTGACGAGAAATCGAATGGTGCAAACCGCGTTGCTCTCCGACCAATACTTTTGGCTGTAGTGACAATTGAATGATCATTGATGTCATAATCACGTGCCCAGCAACGTCTCTTACTCCATGGAAACCAGGGAAATTTGCAATTTTTCAACAGCTGCCGATGCCTGGCCCAATTCCGCATCTTTTGGCACCTTATAAATGTGGGTCAGTGTTCAGTTGTACTTTTTACAGCAGACTGTATCAAGTACATTGTGTTTTTTATTTACAAATGGTGTGGTTTTTCTACACGTAGATAAAGACATTGAGATTGTCTTGGACTTAGAAATAAGACAATTGCTGGGTGAGTTAAATGGGCTTAGCCCAAAGATTTGACGTCTTCTGGGCTACCGAAGGGCACATAACTTATAGTCAAAAGTTGAATATAGTAATGACCAGGCGCGATTGTACAGAGTACAGTGTAGCCGATTTCAATTAACAAAAAGACCAGGCAAAAATGAAAAAGTGGAAAAACTGTTCCAGTGCTACTAGTAAGAGGCTAATCCGACGTATTTTGTGACGAGAATTCGAATGGTGCAATCCGCGTTGCTCTCCGACCAATACTTTTGGCTGTAGCGACAATTGAATGATCATTTATGTCATAATCACGTGCACAGCAACGGCTCTTACTCCATGGAAACCAGGGAAATTTGCAATTTTTCAACAGCTGCCGATGCCTGGCTCATATCCGCATCTTTTGGCACCTTACTGAAGTGGGTCAGTGTTGAGTTCTACTTTTTACAGCAGACTGTATCAAGTACCTTGTGTTTTTCACGTACAAATGGTGTGGTTTTTCTACACGTAGATAAAGACATTGAGATTGTCTTGGACTTAGAAATAAGACAATTGCTGGGTGAGTTAAATGGGCTTGGCCCAAAGATTTCAAGTCTTCTGGGCTACCGAAGGGCACATAACTTATAGTCAAAAGTTGAATATAGTAATGACCAGTCGCGATTGTACAGAGTACAGTGTAGCCGGTTTCAATTAACAAAAAGACCAGGCAAAAATGCAAAAGTGGAAAAACTGTTCCAGTGCTACTAGTAAGAGGCTAATCCGACGTATTTTGTGACCAGAAATCGAATGGTGCAAACCGCGTTGCTCTCCGACCAATACTTTTGGCTGTAGTGACAATTGAATGATCATTGATGTCATAATCACGTGCACAGCAACGGCTCTTACTCCATGGAAACCAGGGAAATTTGCAATTTTTCAACAGCTGCCGATGCCTGGCTTAATTCCGCATCTTTTGGCACCTTATTCATGTGGGTCTGTGGTAAGTTGTACTTTTTACAGCAGACTGTATCAAGTACCTTGTGTTTTTTATGTACAAATGGTCTGGTTTTTCAACACGTAGATAAAGACATTGAGATTGTCTTGGACTTAGAAGTAAGACAATTGCTGGGTGAGTTAAATGGGCTTAGCCCAAAGATTTGACGTCTTCTGGGCTACCGAAGGGCACATAACTTATAGTCAAAAGTTGAATATAGTAATGACCAGTCGCGATTGTACAGAGTACAGTGTAGCCGATTTCAATTAACAAAAAGACCAGGTAAAAATGCAAAAGTGGAAAAACTGTTCCAGTGCTACTAGTAAGAGGCTAATCCGACGTATTTTGTGGCGAGAAATCGAATGGTACAAACCGCGTTGCTCTCTGACCAATACTTTTGGCTGTAGCGACAATTCAATGATCATTGATGTCATAATCACGTGCCCAGTAACGGCTCTTACTCCATGGAAACCAGGGATATTTGCAATTTTTTAACAGCTGCCGATGCCTGGCCCAATTCCGCATCTTTTGGCACCTTATAAATGTGGGTCAGTGTTCAGTTGTACTTTTTACAGCAGACTGTATCAAGTACCTTGTGTTTTTTATGTACAAATGGTCTGGTTTTTCTACACGTAGATAAAGACATTGAGCTTGTCTTCGACTTAGATTTAAGGCAATTGCTGGGTGAGTTAAATGGGTTGAGCCCAAAACTTTGACGTCTTCTGGGCTACCGAAGGGCACATAACATATAGTCAAAAGTTGAATAGAGTAATGACCAGTCGCGATGGTACATAGTACAGTGTAGCCGATTTCAATTAACAAAAAGACCAGGCAAAAATGCAAAATTCGAAAAATTGTTTCAGTGCTGCTGGTAAGAGGCTAAACCGACGTATTTTGTGACGACAAATCGAATGGTGCAAACCGCGTTGCTCTCCGACCAATACTTTTGGCTGTAGTGACAATTGAATGATCATTGATGTCATAATCACGTGCCCAGCAACGGCTCTTACTCCATGGAAACCAGGAAAATTTGCAATTTTTCAACAGCTGCCGATGCCTGGCTAAATTCCTCATCTTTTGCCACCTTATTTATGTGAGTCAGTGTTTAGTTGTACTTTTTACAGCAGACTGTATCAAGTACCTTGTGATTTTTATGTACAAAAGGTGTGGTTTTTCTACACGTAGATAAAGACATTGAGATTGTCTTGCACTTAGAAGTAACACAATTGCTGGGTGAGTTAAATGCGCTTATCCCAAAGATTTCAGGTCTTCTGGGCTACCAAAGGGCACATAACTTATAGTCAAAAGTTGAATATAGTAATGACCAGTCGCGATTGTACAGAGTACAGTGTAGCCGATTTCAATTAACAAAAAGACCAGGTAATAATGCAAAAGTGGAAAAACTGTTCCAGTGCTGCTGGTAAGAGGCTAATCCGACGTATTTTGTGACGAGAAATGGAATGGTGCAAACCGCGTTGCTCTCCGACCAATACTTTTGGCTGTAGTGACAATTGAATGATCATTGATGTCATAATCACGTGCACAGCAACGTCTCTTACTCCATGGAAACCAGGGAAATTTGCAATTTTTCAACAGCTGCCGATGCCTGGCCCAATTCCGCATCTTTTGGCACCTTATAAATGTGGGTCAGTGTTCAGTTGTACTTTTTACAACAGACTGTATCAAGTACATTGTGTTTTTTATTTACAAATGGTGTGGTTTTTCTACACGTAGATAAAGACATTGAGATTGTCTTGGACTTAGAAATAAGACAATTGCTGGGTGAGTTAAATGGGCTTGGCCAAAAGATTTCAGGTCTTCTGGGCTACCGAAGGGCACATAACTTATAGTCAAAAGTTGAATATAGTAATGACCAGTCGCGATTGTACAGAGTACAGTGTAGCCGGTTTCAATTAACAAAAAGACCAGGTAAAAATGCAAAAGTTGAAAAACTGTTCCAGTGCTACTAGTAAGAAGCTAATCCGACGTATTTTGTGACGAGAAATCGAATGGTGCAAACCGCGTTGCTCTCCGACCAATACTTTTGGCTGTAGCGACAATTCAATAATCATTGATGTTATAATCACATGCCCAGCAACGGCTCTAACTCCATGGAAACCAGGGAAATTTGCAATTTTTTAACAGCTGCCGATGCCTGGCTCAATTCCGCATCTTTTGGCACCTTATAAATGTGGGTCAGTGTTTAGTTGTACTTTTAACAGCAGACTGTATCAAGTACCTTGTGTTTTTTATGTACAAATGGTTTGGTTTTTCTACACGTAGATAAAGACATTGAGATTGTCTTGGACATAGAAATTAGACAATTGCTGGGTGAGTTGAATGGGCTTGGCCCAAAGATTTCAGGTCTTCTGGGCTACCGAAGGGCACATAACTTATAGTCAAAAGTTGAATATAGTAATGACCAGTCGCGATTGTACAGAGTACAGTGTAGCCGATTTCAATTAACAAAAAGACCAGGTAAAAATGCAAAAGTGGAAAAACTGTTCCAGTGCTACTAGTAAGAGGCTAATCCGACGTATTTTGTGGCGAGAAATCGAATGGTACAAATCGCGTTTGTCTTTAACCAATACTTTTGGCTGTAGGGACAATTCAATGATCATTGATGTCATAATGACGTGCCCAGTAACGGCTCTTACTCCATGGAAACCAGGGATATTTGCAATTTTTTAACAGCTGCCGATGCCTGGCCCAACTCCGCATCTTTTGGCACCTTATAAATGTGGGTCAGTGTTAAGTTGTACTTTTTACAGCAGACTGTATCAAGTACCTTGTGTTTTATATGTACAAATGGTCTGGTTTTTCAACACGTAGATAAAGACATTGAGATTGTCTTGGACTTAGAAGTAAGGCAATTGCTGGGTGAGTTAAATGGGCTTAGCCCAAAGATTTGAAGTCTTCTTGGCTACCGAAGGGCACATAACTTATAGTCAAAAGTTGAATATAGTAATGACCAGTCGCGATTGTACAGAGTACAGTGTAGCCGATTTCAATTAACAAAAAGACCAGGTAAAAATGCAAAAGTGGAAAAACTGTTCCAGTCTTACTAGTAAGAGGCTAATCCGACGTATTTTGTGGCGAGAAATCGAATGGTACAAACCCCGTTGCTCTCTGACCAATACTTTTGGCTGTAAGGACAATTCAATGATCATTGATGTCATAATCACGTGCCCAGCAACGGCTCTTACTCCATGGAAACCAGGGATATTTGCAATTTTTTAACAGCTGCCGATGCCTGGCCCAATTCCGCATCTTTTGGCACCTTATTCATGTGGGTCTGTGGTAAGTTGTACTTTTTACAGCAGACTGTATCAAGTACCTTGTGTTTTTTATGTACAAATGGTCTGGTTTTTCAACACGTAGATAAAGACATTGAGATTGTCTTCGACTTAGAAGTAAGACAATTGCTGGGTGAGTTAAATGGGCTTAGCCCAAAGATTTGACGTCTTCTGGGCTACCGAAGGGCACATAACTTATAGTCAAAAGTTGAATATAGTAATGACCAGTCGCGATTGTACAGAGTACAGTGTAGCCGATTTCAATTAACAAAAAGACCAGGTAAAAATGCAAAAGTGGAAAAACTGTTCCAGTGCTACTAGTAAGAGGCTAATCCGACGTATTTTGTGGCGAGAAATCGAATGGTACAAACCGCGTTGCTCTCTGACCAATACTTTTGGCTGTAGGGACAATTCAATGATCCTTGATGTCATAATCACGTGCCCAGTAACGGCTCTTACTCCATGGAAACCAGGGATATTTGCAATTTTTTAACAGCTGCCGATGCCTGGCCCAATTCCGCATCTTTTGGCACCTTATAAATGTGGGTCAGTGTTCAGTTGTACTTTTTACAGCAGACTGTATCAAGTACCTTGTGTTTTTTATGTACAAATGGTCTGGTTTTTCTACACGTAGATAAAGACATTGAGATTGTCTTGGACTTAGAAGTAAGGCAATTGCTGGGTGAGTTAAATGGGCCTAGCCCAAAACTTTGACGTCTTCTGGGCTACCGAAGGGCACATAACATATAGTCAAAAGTTGAATATAGTAATGACCAGTCGCGATGGTACATAGTACAGTGTAGCCGATTTCAATTAACAAAAAGACCAGGCAACAATGCAAAATTCGAAAAATTGTTCCAGTGCTGCTGGTAAGAGACTAATCCGACGTATTTTGTGACGACAAATCGAATGGTGCAAACCGCGTTGCTCTCCGACCAATACTTTTGGCTGTAGTGACAATTGAATGATCATTGATGTCATAATCACGTGCCCAGCAACGGCTCTTACTCCATGGAAACCAGGAAAATTTGCAATTTTTCAACAGCTGCCGATGCCTGGCTAAATTCCGCATCTTTTGCCACCTTATTCATGTGGGTCAGTGTTTAGTTGTACTTTTTACAACAGACTGTATCAAGTACATTGTGTTTTTTATTTACAAATGGTGTGGTTTTTCTACACGTAGATAAAGACATTGAGATTGTCTTGGACTTAGAAATAAGACAATTGCTGGGTGAGTTAAATGGGCTTGGCCAAAAGATTTCAGGTCTTCTGGGCTACCGAAGGGCACATAACTTATAGTCAAAAGTTGAATATAGTAATGACCAGTCGCGATTGTACAGAGTACAGTGTAGCCGGTTTCAATTAACAAAAAGACCAGGTAAAAATGCAAAAGTTGAAAAACTGTTCCAGTGCTACTAGTAAGAAGCTAATCCGACGTATTTTGTGACGAGAAATCGAATGGTGCAAACCGCGTTGCTCTCCGACCAATACTTTTGGCTGTAGCGACAATTCAATAATCATTGATGTTATAATCACATGCCCAGCAACGGCTCTAACTCCATGGAAACCAGGGAAATTTGCAATTTTTTAACAGCTGCCGATGCCTGGCTCAATTCCGCATCTTTTGGCACCTTATAAATGTGGGTCAGTGTTTAGTTGTACTTTTAACAGCAGACTGTATCAAGTACCTTGTGTTTTTTATGTACAAATGGTTTGGTTTTTCTACACGTAGATAAAGACATTGAGATTGTCTTGGACATAGAAATTAGACAATTGCTGGGTGAGTTGAATGGGCTTGGCCCAAAGATTTCAGGTCTTCTGGGCTACCGAAGGGCACATAACTTATAGTCAAAAGTTGAATATAGTAATGACCAGTCGCGATTGTACAGAGTACAGTGTAGCCGATTTCAATTAACAAAAAGACCAGGTAAAAATGCAAAAGTGGAAAAACTGTTCCAGTGCTACTAGTAAGAGGCTAATCCGACGTATTTTGTGGCGAGAAATCGAATGGTACAAATCGCGTTTGTCTTTAACCAATACTTTTGGCTGTAGGGACAATTCAATGATCATTGATGTCATAATGACGTGCCCAGTAACGGCTCTTACTCCATGGAAACCAGGGATATTTGCAATTTTTTAACAGCTGCCGATGCCTGGCCCAACTCCGCATCTTTTGGCACCTTATAAATGTGGGTCAGTGTTAAGTTGTACTTTTTACAGCAGACTGTATCAAGTACCTTGTGTTTTATATGTACAAATGGTCTGGTTTTTCAACACGTAGATAAAGACATTGAGATTGTCTTGGACTTAGAAGTAAGGCAATTGCTGGGTGAGTTAAATGGGCTTAGCCCAAAGATTTGAAGTCTTCTTGGCTACCGAAGGGCACATAACTTATAGTCAAAAGTTGAATATAGTAATGACCAGTCGCGATTGTACAGAGTACAGTGTAGCCGATTTCAATTAACAAAAAGACCAGGTAAAAATGCAAAAGTGGAAAAACTGTTCCAGTCTTACTAGTAAGAGGCTAATCCGACGTATTTTGTGGCGAGAAATCGAATGGTACAAACCCCGTTGCTCTCTGACCAATACTTTTGGCTGTAAGGACAATTCAATGATCATTGATGTCATAATCACGTGCCCAGTAACGGCTCTTACTCCATGGAAACCAGGGATATTTGCAATTTTTTAACAGCTGCCGATGCCTGGCCCAATTCCGCATCTTTTGGCACCTTATTCATGTGGGTCTGTGGTAAGTTGTACTTTTTACAGCAGACTGTATCAAGTACCTTGTGTTTTTTATGTACAAATGGTCTGGTTTTTCAACACGTAGATAAAGACATTGAGATTGTCTTCGACTTAGAAGTAAGACAATTGCTGGGTGAGTTAAATGGGCTTAGCCCAAAGATTTGACGTCTTCTGGGCTACCGAAGGGCACATAACTTATAGTCAAAAGTTGAATATAGTAATGACCAGTCGCGATTGTACAGAGTACAGTGTAGCCGATTTCAATTAACAAAAAGACCAGGTAAAAATGCAAAAGTGGAAAAACTGTTCCAGTGCTACTAGTAAGAGGCTAATCCGACGTATTTTGTGGCGAGAAATCGAATGGTACAAACCGCGTTGCTCTCTGACCAATACTTTTGGCTGTAGGGACAATTCAATGATCCTTGATGTCATAATCACGTGCCCAGTAACGGCTCTTACTCCATGGAAACCAGGGATATTTGCAATTTTTTAACAGCTGCCGATGCCTGGCCCAATTCCGCATCTTTTGGCACCTTATAAATGTGGGTCAGTGTTCAGTTGTACTTTTTACAGCAGACTGTATCAAGTACCTTGTGTTTTTTATGTACAAATGGTCTGGTTTTTCTACACGTAGATAAAGACATTGAGATTGTCTTGGACTTAGAAGTAAGGCAATTGCTGGGTGAGTTAAATGGGCCTAGCCCAAAACTTTGACGTCTTCTGGGCTACCGAAGGGCACATAACATATAGTCAAAAGTTGAATATAGTAATGACCAGTCGCGATGGTACATAGTACAGTGTAGCCGATTTCAATTAACAAAAAGACCAGGCAAAAATGCAAAATTGGAAAAATTGTTCCAGTGCTGCTGGTAAGAGGCTAATCCGACGTATTTTGTGACGAGAAATCGAATGGTGCAAACCGCGTTGCTCTCCGACCAACACTTTTGGCTGTAGTGACAATTGAATGATCACTGATGTCATAATCACGTGCCCAGCAACGGCTCTTACTCCATGGAAACCAGGGATATTTGCAATTTTTTAACAGCTGCCGATGCCTGGCCCAATGCCGCATCTTTTGGCACCTTATTCATGAGGGTCAGTGTTTAGTTGTACTTTTTACAGCAGACTGTATCAAGTACCTTGTGATTTTGATGTACAAAAGGTGTGGTTTTTCTACACGTAAATAAAGACATTGAGATTGTCTTGCACTTAGAAGTAACACAATTGCTGGGTGAGTTAAATGCGCTTATCCCAAAGATTTCAGGTCTTCTGGGCTACCGAAGGGCACATAACTTATAGTCAAAAGTTGAATATAGTAATGACCAGTCGCGATTGTACAGAGTACAGTGTAGCCGATTTCAATTAACAAAAAGACCAGGTAAAAATGCAAAAGTTGAAAAACTGTTCCAGTGCTGCTGGTAAGAGGCTAATCCGACGTATGTTGTGACGAGAAATCGAATGGTGCAATCCGCGTTGCTCTCCGACCAATACTTTTGGCTGTAGTGACAATTGAATGATCATTGATGTCATAATCACGTGCACAGCAACGGCTCTTACTCCATGGAAACCAAGGAAATTTGCAATTTTTCAACAGCTGCCGATGCCTGGCTCAATTCCGCATCTTTTGGCACCTTATTCATGTGGGTCTGTGGTAAGTTGTAGTTTTTACAGCAGACTGTATCAAGTACCTTGTGTTTTTTATGTACAAATGGTGTGGTTTTTCAACACGTAGATAAAGACATTGAGATTGTCTTGGACTTAGAAGTAAGACAATTGCTGGGTGAGTTAAATGGGCTTAGCCGAAAGATTTGACGTCTTCTGGGCTACCGAAGGGCACATAACTTATAGTCAAAAGTTGAATATAGTAATGACCAGTCGCGATGGTACATAGTACAGTGTAGCCGATTTCAATTAACAAAAAGATCAGGTAAAAATGCAAAATTCGAAAAATTGTTCCAGTGCTGCTGGTAAGAGGCTAATCCGACGTATTTTGTGACGACAAATCGAATGGTGCAAACCGCGTTGCTCTCCGACCAATACTTTTGGCTGTAGTGACAATTGAATGATCATTGATGTCATAATCACGTGCCCAGCAACGGCTCTTACTCCATGGAAACCAGGAAAATTTGCAATTTTTCAACAGCTGCCGATGCCTGGCTAAATTCCGCATCTTTTGCCACCTTATTCATGTGGGTCAGTGTTTAGTTGTACTTTTTACAGCAGACTGTATCAAGTACCTTGTGATTTTTATGTACAAAAGGTGTGGTTTTTCTACACGTAAATAAAGACATTGAGATTGTCTTGCACTTAGAAGTAACACAATTGCTGGGTGAGTTAAATGCGCTTATCCCAAAGATTTCAGGTCTTCTGGGCTACCGAAGGGCACATAACTTATAGTCAAAAGTTGAATATAGTAATGACCAGTCGCGATTGTACAGAGTACAGTGTAGCCGATTTCAATTAACAAAAAGACCAGGCAAAAATGCAAAAGTGGAAAAACTGTTCCAGTGCTGCTGGTAAGAGGCTAATCCGACGTATTTTGTGACGAGAAATCGAATGGTGCAAACCGCGTTGCTCTCCGACCAAAACTTTTGGCTGTAGTGACAATTGAATGATCATTGATGTCATAATCACGTGCCCAGCAACGTCTCTTGCTCCATGGAAACCAGGAAAATTTGCAATTTTTCAACAGCTGCCGATGCCTGGCCCAATTCCGCATCTTTTGGCACCTTATAAATGTGGGTCAGTGTTTAGTTGTACTTTTTACAGCAGACTGTATCAAGTACCTTGTGTTTTTTATTTACAAATGGTGTGGTTTTTCTACACGTAGATAAAGACATTGAGATTGTCTTGGACTTAGAAATAAGACAGTTGCTGGGTGAGTTGAATGGGCTTGGCCCAAAGATTTGACGTCTTCTGGGCTACCGAAGGGCACATAACTTATAGTCAAAAGTTAAATATAGTAATGAACAGTCGCGATTGGACAGAGTACAGTGTAGCCGGTTTCAATTAACAAAAAGACCAGGCAAAAATGCAAAAGTGGAAAAACTGTTCCAGTGCTACTAGTAAGAGGCTAATCCGACGTATTTTGTGACGAGAAATCGAATGGTGCAATCCACGTTGCTCTCCGGCCAATACTTTTGGCTGTAGCGACAATTGAATGATCATTGATGTCATAATCACGTGCCCAGCAACGGCTCTTACTCCATGGAAACCAGGGATATTTGCAATTTTTTAACAGCTGCCGATGCCTGGCCCAATTCCGCATATTTTGGCACCTTATAAATGTGGGTCAGTGTTTAGTTGTACTTTTTACAGCAGACTGTATCAAGTACCTTTTGTTTTTTATGTACAAATGGTGTGGTTTTTCTACACGTAGATCAAGACATTGAGATTGTCTTGGACTTAGAAGTAAGACAATTGCTGGGTGAGTTAAATGGGCTTGGCCCAAAGATTTCAGGTCTTCTGGGCTACCGAAGGGCACATAACTTATAGTCAAAAGTTGAATATAGTAATGACCAATCGCGATTGTACAGAGTACAGTGTAGCCGGTTTCAATTATCAAAAAGACCAGGCAAAAATGCAAAAGTGGAAAAACTGTTCCAGTGCTACTAGTAAGAGGCTAATCCGACGTATTTTGTGACGAGAAATCGAATGGTGCTATCCGCGTTGCTCTCCGACCAATACTTTTGGCTGTAGCGACATATGAATGATCATTGATGTCATAATCACGTGCCCAGCAACGGCTCTTACTCCATGGAAACCAGGGAAATTTGCAATTTTTCAACAGCTGCCGATGCCTGGCTCAATTCCGCATCTTTTGGCACCTTATTCATTTGGGTCTGTGTTCAGTTGTACTTTTTACAGCAGACTGTATCAAGTACCTTGTGTTTTTTATGTACAAATGGTGTGGTTTTTCTACACGTAGATAAAGACATTGAGATTGTCTTGGACTTAGAAGTAAGGCAATTGCTGGGTGAGAAAAATGGGCTTAGCCCAAAGATTTGACGTCTTCTGGGCTACCGAAGGGCACATAACTTGTAGTCAAAAGTTGAATATAGTAATGACCAGTCGCGAAGGTACAGAGTACAGTGTAGCCGATTTCAATTAACATAAAGACCAGGCAAAAATGCAAAAGTGGAAAAATTGTTCCAGTGCTGCTGGTAAAAGGCTAATCCGACGTATTTTGTGACGAGAAATCAAATGGTGCAAACCGCGTTGCTCTCCGACCAATACCTTTGGCTGTAGTGACAATTGAATGATCATTGATGTCATAATCACGTGCACAGCAACGGCTCTTACTCCATGGAAACCAGGGATATTTGCAATTTTTCAACAGCTGCCGATGCCTGGCTCAATTCCGCATCTTTTGGCACCTTATTCATGTGGGTCTGTGGTCAGTTGTACTTTTTACAGCAGACTGTATCAAGTACCTTGTGTTTTTTATGTACAAATGGTGTGGTTTTTCTACACGTAGATAAAGACATTGAGATTGTCTTGGACTTAGAAATAAGACAATTGCTGGGTGAGTTAAATGGGCTTAGCCCAAAGATTTGACGTCTTCTGGGCTACCGAAGGGCACATAACTTATAGTCAAAAGTTGAATATAGTAATGAACAGTAGCGTTTGTACAGAGTACAGAGTAGCCGATTTCAATTAACAAAAAGACCAGGTAAAAATGCAAAAGTGGAAAAACTGTTATAGTGCTACTAGTAAGAGGCTAATCCGACGTATTTTGTGGCGAGAAATCGAATGGTACAAACCGCGTTGCTCTCCTACCAATACTTTTGGCTGTAGGGACAATTCAATGATCATTGATGTCATAATCACGTGCACAGCAACGGCATTTACTCCATGGAAACCAGGGAAATTTGCAATTTTTCAACAGCTGCCGATGCCTGGCTCAATTCCGCATCTTTTGGCACCTTATTCATGTGGGTCTGTGGTCAGTTGTACTTTTTACAGCAGACTGTATCAAGTCCCTTGTGTTTTTTATGTACAAATGGTCTGGTTTTTCTACACGAAGATAAAGACATTGAGATTGTCTTGGACTTAGAAGTAAGACAATTTCTGGGTGAGTTAAATGGGCTTGGAACAAAGATTTCAGGTCTTCTGGGCTACCGAAGGGCACATAACTTATAGTCAAAAGTTGAATATAGTAATGACCAGTCGCGATTGTACAGAGTACAGTGTAGCCGATTTCAATTAACAAAAAGACCAGGCAAAAATGCAAAAGTGGAAAAACTGTTCCAGTGCTACTAGTAAGAGGCTGATCCGACGTATTTTGTGACGAGAAATCGAATGGTGCAATCCGCGTTGCTCTCCGACCAATACTTTTGGCTGTAGCGACAATTGAATGATCATTGATGTCATAATCACGTGCGTAGCAACGGCTCTTACTCCATGGAAACCAGGGATATTTGCAATTTTTCAACAGCTGCCGATGCCTGGCCCAATTCCGCATCTTTTGGCACCTTATTTATGTGGGTCTGTTGTCAGTTGTACTTTTTACAGCAGACTGTATCAAGTACCTTGTGATTTATATGTACAAAAGGTGTGGTTTTTCTACACGTAAATAAAGACATTGAGATTGTCTTGCACTTAGAAGTAAGACAATTGCTGGGTGAGTTAAATGGGCTTAGCCCAAAGATTTCAGGTCTTCTGGGCTACCGAAGGGCACATAACTTATAGTCAAAAGTTGAATATAGTAATGACCAGTCGCGATTGTACAGAGTACAGTGTAGCCGATTTTCAATTAACAAAAAGACGAGGTAAAAATGCAAAAGTGGAAAAACTGTTCCAGTGCTGCTGGTAAGAGGCTAATCCGACGTATTTTGTGACGAGAAATCGAATGGTGCAAACCGCGTTGCTCTCTGGCCAATACTTTTGGCTGTAGGGACAATTCAATGATCATTGATGTCATAATCACGTGCCCAGCAACGGCTCTTACTCCATGGAAACCAGGGATATTTGCAATTTTTTAACAGCTGCCGATGCCTGGCCCAATTCCGCATCTTTTGGCACCTTATAAATGTGGGTCAGTGGTCAGTTGTACTTTTTACAGCAGACTGTATCAAGTACCTTGTGTTTTTGACGTACAAATGGTGTGGTTTTTCTACACGTAGATAAAGACATTGAGATTGTCTTGGACTTAGAAATAAGACAATTGCTGGGTGAGTTAAATGGGCTTGGCCCAAAGATTTCAGGTCTTCTGGGCTACCGAAGGGCACATAACTTATAGTCAAAAGTTGAATATAGTAATGACCAGTCGCGATTGTACAGAGTACAGTGTAGCCGGTTTCAATTAACAAAAACACCAGGCAAAAATGCAAAAGTGGAAAAACTGTTCCAGTGCTACTAGTAAGAGGCTAATCCGACGTATTTTGTGACGAGAAATCGAATGGTGCAATCTGCGTTGCTCTCCGACCAATACTTTTGGCTGTAGTGACAATTGAATGATCATTGATGTCATAATCAAGTGCCCAGCAACGTCTCTTACTCCATGGAAACCAGGGAAATTTGCAATTTTTCAACAGCTGCCGATGCCTGGCTCAATTCCGCATCTTTTGGCACCTTATTTATGTGGGTCTGTGGTCAGTTGTACTTTTTACAGCAGACTGTATCAAGTACCTTGTGTTTTTTATGTACAAATGGTGTGGTTTTTCTACACGTAGATAAAGACATTGAGATTGTCTTGGACTTAGAAGTAAGACAATTGCTGGGTGAGTTAAATGGGCTTAGCCCAAAGATTTGACGTCTTCTGGGCTACCGAAAGGCACATAACTTATAGTCAAAAGTTGAATATAGTAATGACCAGTCGCGATTGTACAGAGTACAGAGTAGCCGATTTCAATTAACAAAAAGACCAGGTAAAAATGCAAAAGTGGAAAAACTGTTCCAGTGCTGCTGGTAAGAGGCTAATCCGACGTATTTTGTGACGAGAAATCGAATGGTGCAAACCGCGTTGCTCTCCGACCAATACTTTTGGCTGTAGTGACAATTGAATGATCATTGATGTCATAATCACGTGCCCAGCAACGGCTCTTACTCCATGGAAACCAGGAAAATTTGCAATTTTTCAACAGCTGCCGATGCCTGGCTAAATTCCGCATCTTTTGCCACCTTATTCATGTGGGTCTGTTGTCAGTTGTACTTTTTACAGCAGACTGTATCAAGTACCTTGTGATTTTTATGTACAAAAGTTGTGGTTTTTCTACACGTAAATAAAGACATTGAGATTGTCTTGCACTTAGAAGTAACACAATTGCTGGGTGAGTTAAATGCGCTTAGCCCAAAGATTTGTCGTCTTCTGGGCTACCGAAGGGCACATAACTTATAGTCAAAAGTTGAATATAGTAATGACCAGTCGCGATTGTACAGAGTACAGTGTAGCCGATTTCAATTAACAAAAAGACCAGGTAAAAATGCAAAAGTGGAAAAACTGTTCCAGTGCTACTAGTAAGAGGCTAATCCGACGTATTTTGTGTCGAGAAATCGAATGGTGCAAACCGCGTTGCTCTCTGACCAATACTTTTGGCTGTAGTGACAATTCAATGATTATTGATGTCATAATCACGTGCCCAGTAACGGCTCTTACTCCTTGAAAACCAGGGATATTTGCAATTTTTCAACAGCTGCCGATGCCTGGCCCAATTCCGCATCTTTTGGCACCTTATAAATGTGGGTCAGTGTTAAGTTGTAGTTTTTACAGCAGACTGTATCAAGTACCTTGTGTTTTTTATGTACAAATGGTCTGGTTTTTCTAAGCGTAGATAAAGACATTGAGATTGTCTTCGACTTAGAAGTAACACTATTGCTGGGTCAGTTAAATGGGCTTAGCCCAAAGATTTGACGTCTTCTGGGCTACCGAAGGGCACATAACTTATAGTCAAAAGTTGAATATAGTAATGACCAGTCGCGATTGTACATAGTACAGTGTAGCCGATTTCAATTAACAAAAAGACCAGGTAAAAATGCAAAAGTGGAAAAACTGTTCCAGTGCTGCTGGTAAGAGGCTAATCCGACGTATTTTGTGACGAGAAATCGAATGGTGCAAACGCGTTGCTCTCCGACCAATACTTTTGGCTGTAGCGACAATTGAATGATCATTGATGTCATAATCACGTGCCCAGCAACGGCTCTTACTCCATGGAAACCAGGGATATTTGCAATTTTTTAACAGCTGCCGATGCCTGGCCCAATTCCGCATCTTTTGGCACCTTATAAATGTGGGTCAGTGTTGGGTTGTACTTTTTACAGCAGACTGTATCAAGTACCTTGTGTTTTTTATGTACAATTGGTCTGGTTTTTCTACACGTAGATAAAGACATTGAGATTGTCTTGGACTTAGAAATAAGACAATTGCTGGTGAGTTAAATGGACTTGGCCAAAGATTTCAGGTCTTCTGGGCTACCGAAGGGCACATAACTTATAGTCAAAAGTTGAATATAGTAATGACCAGTCGCGATTGTACAGAGTACAGTGTAGCCGGTTTCAATTAACAAAAAGACCAGGCAAAAATGCAAAAGTGGAAAAAACTGTTCCAGTGCTACTAGTAAGAGGCTAATCCGACGTATTTTGTGACGAGAAATCGAATGGTGCAATCCGCGTTGCTCTCGACCAATACTTTGGCTGTAGTGACAATTGAATGATCATTGATGTCATAATCAAGTGCCCAGCAACGTCTCTTACTCCATGGAAACCAGGGAAATTTGCAATTTTTCAACAGCTGCCGATGCCTGGCTCAATTCCGCATCTTTTGGCACCTTATTTATGTGGGTCCTGTTGTCAGTTGTACTTTTTACAGCAGACTGTATCAAATACCTTGTGATTTTTATGTACAAAAGGTGTGGTTTTACTACACGTAGATAAAGACATTGAGATTGTCTTGGACTTAGAAATAAGACAATTGCTGGGTGAGTTAAATGGGCTTAGCCCAAAGATTTGACGTCTTCTGGGCTACCGAAGGGCACATAACTTATAGTCAAAAGTTGAATATAGTAATGACCAGTCGCGATTGTACAGAGTACAGTGTAGCCGATTTTAATTAACAAAAAGACCAGGTAAAAATGCAAAAGTGGAAAAAACTGTTCCAGTGCTACTAGTAAGAGGCTAATCCGACGTATTTTGTGACGACAAATCGAATGGTACAAACCGCGTTGCTCTCTGACCAATACTTTTGGCTGTAGCGACAATTGAATGATCATTGATGTCATAATCACGTGCCCAGCAACGGCTCTCACTCCATGGAAGCCATGAAAATTTGCAATTTTTCAACAGCTGCCGATGCCTGGCTCATATCATATCCGCATCTTTTTGGCACCTTACTGAAGTGGGTCAGTGTTGAGTTGTACTTTTTACAGCAGACTGTATCAAGTACCTTGTGTTTTTCACGTACAAATGGTGTGGTTTTTCTACACGTAGATCAAGACATTGAGATTGTCTTGGACTTAGAAATAAGACAATTGCTGGGTGAGTTAAATGGGCTTGGCCCAAAGATTCAGGTCTTCTGGGCTACCGAAGGGCACATAACTTATAGTCAAAAGTTGAATATAGTAATGACCCAGTCGCGATTGTACAGAGTACAGTGTAGCCGGTTTCAATTATCAAAAAGACAAGGCAAAAATGCAAAAGGGGAAAAACTGTTCCAGTGCAACTAGTAAGAGGCTAATCCGACGTATTTTGTGACGAGAAATCGAATGGTGCAATCCGCGTTGCTCTCCGACCGATACTTTTGGCTGTAGCGACAATTCAATGTTCATTGATGTCATAATCACGTGCCACAGTAACGGCTCTTACTCCATGGAAACCAGGGAAATTTGCAATTTTTTCAACAGCTGCCGATGCCTGGCTCAATTCCGCATCTTTTGGCACCTTATTCATGTGGGTTTGTGGTCAGTTGTACTTTTTACAGCAGACTGTATCAAGTACCTTGTGTTTTTTATGTACAAATGGTGTGGTTTTTCTACAGGTAGATAAAGACATTGAGATTGCCTTGGACTTAGAAGTAAGACAATTGCTGGGTGAGTTAAATGGGCTTAGCCCAAAGATTTCAGGTCTTCTGGGCTACCGAAGGGCACATAACTTATAGTCAAAAGTTGAATATAGTAATGACCAGTCGCGATTGTACAGAGTACAGTGTAGCCGATTTCAATTAACAAAAAGACCAGTAAAAATGCAAAAGTGGAAAAACTGTTCCAGTGCCTACTAGTAAGAGGCTAATCCGACGTATTTTGTGGCGAGAAATCGAATGGTGCAAAACCGCGTTTGCTCTCTGACCAATACTTTTGGCTGTAGGGACAATTCAATGATCATTGATGTCATAATCACGTGCCCAGCAACGGCTCTTACTCCATGGAAACCAGGGATATTTGCAATTTTTCAACAGCTGCCGATGCCTGGCCCAATTCCGCATCTTTTGGCAACTTATAAATGTGGGTCAGTGTTCAGTTGTACTTTTTACAGCAGACTGTATCAAGTACCTTGTCTTTTTTATGTACAAATGGTCTGGTTTTTCTACACGTAGACAAAAACATTGAGATTGTCTTCGACTTAGAAGTAAGGCAATTGCTGGGTGAGTTAAATGGGCTTAGCCCAAAACTTTGACGTCTTCTGGGCTACCGAAGGGCACATAACATATAGTCAAAAGTGAATATAGTAATGATCAGTCGCGAAGGTACATAGTACAGTGTAGCCGATTTCAATTAACAAAAAGACCAGGCAAAATGCAAAATTCGAAAATTGTTCCAGTGCTGCTGGTAAGAGGCTTAATCCGACGTATTTGTGACGACAAATCGAATGGTGCAAACCGCGTTGCTCTCCGACCAATACTTTTGGCTGTAGTGACAATTGAATGATCATTGATGTCATAATCATGTGCCCAGCAACGGCTCTTACTCCATGGAAACCAGGAAATTTGCAATTTTTCAACAGCTGCCGATGGCTGGCTAAATTCCGCATCTTTTGGCACCTTATAAAATGTGGGTCAGTGTTTAGTTGTACTTTTTACAGCAGACTGTATCAAGTACCTTGTGTTTTTTTATGTACAAATGGTGTGGTTTTTCTACACGTAGATCAAGACATTGAGATTGCCTTGGACTTAGAAATAAGACAATTGCTGGGTGAGTTAAATGGGCTTGGCCCAAAGATTTGACGTCTTCTGGGCTACCGAAGGGCACATAACTTATAGTCAAAAGTTGAATATAGTAATGACCAGTCGCGATTGTACAGAGTACAGTGTAGCCGGTTTCAATTAACAAAAAGACCAGGTAAAAATGCAAAAGTGGAAAAACTGTTCCAGTGCTACTAGTAAGAGGCTAATCCGACGTATTTTGTGACGAGAAATCGAATGGTGCAATCCGCGTTGCTCTCCGACCAGTACTTTTGGCTGTAGCGACAATTCAATGATCATTGATGTCATAATCACGTGCCCAGCAACGGCTCTTACTCCATGGAAACCAGGGATATTTGCAATTTTTTAACAGCTGCCGATGCCTGGCCCAATTCCGCATCTTTTGGCACCTTATAAATGTGGTTCAGTGTTTAGTTGTACTTTTTACAGCAGACTGTATCAAGTACCTTGTGTTTTTTATGTACAAATGGTGTGGTTTTTCTACACGTAGATCAAGACATTGAGATTGTCTTGGACTTAGAAGTAAGACAATTGCTGGGTGAGTTAAATGGGCTTGGCTTAAAGATTTCAGGTCTTCTGGGCTACCGAAGGGCACATAACTTATAGTCAAAAGTTGAATATAGTAATGACCAGTCGCGATTGTACAGAGTACAGTGTAGCCGGTTTCAATTATCAAAAAACACCAGGCAAAAATGCAAAAGTGGAAAAACTGTTCCAGTGCTACTAGTAAGAGGCTAATCTGACGTATTTTGTGACGAGAAATCGAATGGTGCAATCCGCGTTGCTCTCCGACCAATACTTTTGGCTGTAGCGACAATTAAATGATCATTTATGTCATAATCACGTGCACAGCAACGGCTCTTACTCCATGGAAACCAGGGAAATTTGCAATTTTTCAACAGCTGCCGATGCCTGGCTCATATCCGCATCTTTTGGTACCTTATAAATGTGGGTCACTGTTAAGTTGTACTTTTTACAGCAGACTGTATCAAGTACCTTGTGTTTTTTATGTACAAATGGTGTGGTTTTTCTACACGTAGATAAAGACATTGAGATTGTCTTGGACTTAGAAATAAGACAATTGCTGGGTGAGTTAAATGGGCTTGGCCCAAAGATTTCAGGTCTTCTGGGCTACCGAAGGGCACATAACTTATAGTCAAAAGTTGAATATAGTAATGACCAGTCGCGATTGTACAGAGTACAGTGTAGCCGGTTTCAATTAACAAAAAGACCAGGCAAAAATGCAAAATTCGAAAAATTGTTCCAGTGCTGCTGGTAAGAGGCTAATCCGACGTATTTTGTGACGACAAATCGATTGGTGCAAACCGCGTTGCTCTCCGACCAATACTTTTGGCTGTAGTGACAATTGAATGACCATTGATGTCATAATCACGTGCCCAGCAACGGCTCTTACTCCATGGAAACCAGGAAAATTTGCAATTTTTCAACAGCTGCCGATGCCTGGCTAAATTCCGCATCTTTTGCCACCTTATTCATGTGGGTCAGTGTTTAGTTGTACTTTTTACAGCAGACTGTATCAAGTACCTTGTGATTTTTATCTACAAAAGGTGTGGTTTTTCTACACGTAAATAAAGACATTGAGATTGTCTTGCACTTAGAAGTAACACAATTGCTGGGTGAGTTAAATGCGCTTATCCCAAAGATTTCAGGTCTTCTGGGCTACCGAAGGGCACATAACTTATAGTCAAAAGTTGAATATAGTAATGACCAGTCGCGATTGTACAGAGTACAGTGTAGCCGATTTCAATTAACAAAAAGACCAGGTAAAAATGCAAAAGTGGAAAAACTGTTCCAGTGCTGCTGGTATGAGGCTAATCCGACGTATTTTGTGACGAGAAATCGAATGGTGCAAACCGCGTTGCTGTCCAACCAATACTTTTGGCTGTAGTGACAATTGAATGATCATTGATGTCATAATCACGTGCGTAGCAACGTCTCTTACTCCATGGAAACCAGGGAAATTTGCAATTTTTCAACAGCTGCCAATGCGTGGCCCAATTCCGCATCTTTTGGCACCTTATAAATGTGGGTCAGTGTTTAGTTGTACTTTTTACAGCAGACTGTATCAAGTACCTTGTGTTTTTTATGTACAAATGGTGTGGTTTTTCCACACGTAGATAAAGACATTGAGATTGTCTTGCACATAGAAATAAGACAATTGCTGGGTGAGTTAAATGGGCTTGGCCCAAAGATTTGACGTCTTCAGGGCTACCGAAGGGCACATAACTTATAGTCAAAAGTTGAATATAGTAATGACCAGTCGCGATTGTACAGAGTACAGTGTAGCCCGTTTTAATTAACAAAAAGACCAGGCAAAAATGCAAAAGTGGAAAAAACTGTTCCAGTGCTACTAGTAAGAGGCTAATCCGACGTATTTTGTGACGAGAAATCGAATGGTGCAATCCGCGTTGCTCTCCGACCAATACTTTTGGCTGTAGTGACAATTGAATGATCATTGATGTCATAATCACGTGCCCAGCAACGGCTCTTACTCCATGGAAACCAGGGATATTTCCAATTTTTTAACAGCTGCCGATGCCTGGCCCAATTCCGCATCTTTTGGCACCTTATAAATGTGAGTCAGTGTTTAGTTGTACTTTTTACAGCAGACTGTATCAAGTACCTTGTGTTTTTTATGTACAAATGGTGTGGTTTTTCTACACTTAGATCAAGACATTGAGATTGTCTTGGACTTAGAAGTAAGACAATTGCTGGGTGAGTTAAATGGGCTTGGCCCAAAGATTTCAGGTCTTCTGGGCTACCGAAGAGCACATAACTTATAGTCAAATGTTGAATATAGTAATGACCAGTCGCGATTGTACAGAGTACAGTGTAGCCGGTTTCAATTATCAAAAAGACCAGGCAAAAATGCAAAAGTGGAAAAACTGTTCCAGTGCTACTAGTAAGAGGCTAATCCGACGTATTTTGTGACGAGAAATCGAATGGTACAAAGCGCGTTGCTCTCTGGCCAATACTTTTGGCTGTAGCGACAATTGAATGATCATTGATGTCATAATCACGTGCCCAGTAACGGCTCTTACTCCATGGAAACCAGGGATATTTGCAATTTTTTAACAGCTGCCGATGCCTGGCCCAATTCCGCATCTTTTGGCACCTTATAAATGTGGGTCACTGTTAAGTTGTACTTTTTACAGCAGACTGTATCAAGTACCTTATGTTTTTTATGTACAAATGGTCTGGTTTTTCTACACGTAGATAAAGACATTGAGATTGTCTTGGACTTAGAAGTAAGACAATTGCTGGGTGAGTTAAATGGGCTGAGCCCAAAGATTTGACGTCTTCTGGGCTACCAAAGGGCACATAACTTATAGTCAAAAGTTGAATATAGTAATGACCAGGCGCGATTGTACAGAGTACAGTGTAGCCGATTTCAATTAACAAAAAGACCAGGCAAAAATGCAAAAGTGGAAAAACTGTTCCAGTGCTACTAGTAAGAGGCTAATCCGACGTATTTTGTGACGAGAAATCGAATGGTGCAATCCGCGTTGCTCTCCGACCAATACTTTTGGCTGTAGCGACAATTGAATGATCATTTATGTCATAATCACGTGCACAGCAACGGCTCTTACTCCATGGAAAGCAGGGAAATTTGCAATTTTTCAACAGCTGCCGATGCCTGGTTCATATCCGCATCTTTTGGCACCTTACTGAAGTGGGTCAGTTTTGAGTTGTACTTTTTACAGCAGACTGTATCAAGTACCTTGTGTTTTTCACGTACAAATGGTGTGGTTTTTCTACACGTAGATAAAGACATTGAGATTGTCTTGGACTTAGAAATAAGACAATTGCTGGGTGAGTTAAATGGGCTTGGCCCAAAGATTTCAGGTCTTCTGGGCTACCGAAGGGCACATAACATATAGTCAAAAGTTGAATATAGTAATGACCAGTCGCGATTGTACAGAGTACAGTGTAGCCGGTTTCAATTAACAAAAAGACCAGGCAAAAATGCAAAAGTGGAAAAACTGTTCCAGTGCTACTAGTAAGAGGCTAATCCGACGTATTTTGTGACGAGAAATCGAATGGTGCAATCCGCGTTGCTCTCCGACCAATACTTTTGGCTGTAGTGACAATTGAATGATCATTGATGTCATATTCACGTGCCCAGCAACGGCTCTTACTCCATGGAAACCAGGGAAATTTGCAATTTTTCAACAGCTGCCGATGCCTGGCTCAATTCAGCATCTTTTGGCACCTTATTCATGTGGGTCTGTGGTCAGTTGTACTTTTTACAGCAGACTGTATCAAGTACCTTGTGTTTTTTATGTACAAATGGTGTGGTTTTTCTACACGTAGATAAAGACATTGAGATTGTCTTGGACTTAGAAGTAAGACAATTGCTGGGTGAGTTAAATGGGCTTAGCCAAAGATTTGACGTCTTCTGGGCTACCGAAGGGCACTTAACTTATAGTCAAAAGTTGAATATAGTAATGACCAGTCGCGATTGTACAGAGTACAGTGTAGCCGATTTCAATTATCAAAAAGATCAGGTAAAAATGCAAAAGTGGAAAAACTGTTCCAGTGCTACTAGTAAGAGGCTAATCCGACGTATTTGTGACGAGAAATCGAATGGTGCAAACCGCGTTGCTCTCCGACCAACGCTTTTGGCTGTAGCGACAATTTAATGATCATTTATGTCATAATCACGTGCGTAGCAACGGCCCTTACTCCATGGAAACCAGGGAAATTTGCAATTTTTCAACAGCTGCCGATACCTGGCTCAATTCCGCATCTTTTGGCACCTGATTCATGTGGGTCTGTGGTCAGTTGTACTTTTTACAGCAGACTGTATCAAGTACCTTGTGTTTTTCACGTACAAAAGGTGTGGTTTTTCTACACGTAAATAAAGACATTGAGATTGTCTTGGACTTAGAAGTAAGACAATTGCTGGGTGAGTTAAATGCGCTTAGCCCAAAGATTTCAGGTCTTATGGGCTACCGAAGGGCACATAACTTATAGTCAAAAGTTGAATATAGTAATGACCAGTCGCGATTGTACAGAGTACAGTGTAGCCGATTTCAATTAACAAAAAGACCAGGTAAAAATGCAAAATTGGAAAAATTGTTCCAGTGCTGCTGGTAAGAGGCTTATTTACATGTTTTTCTACACGTAAATAAAGACATTGAGATTGTCTCGGACTTAGAAGTAAGACAATTGCTGGGTGAGTTAAATGGGCTTAGCCCAAAGATTTGACGTCTTCTGGGCTACCGAAGGGCACATAACTTATAGTCAAAAGTTGAATATAGTAATGACCAGTCGCGATTGCACAGAGTACAGTGTAGCCGGTTTCAATTAACAAAAACACCAGGCAAAAATGCAAAAGTGGAAAAAACTGTTCCAGTGCTACTAGTAAGAGGCTAATCCGACGTATTTTGTGGCGAGAAATCGAATGGTACAAACCGCGTTGCTCTCTGACCAATACTTTTGGCTGTAGGGACAATTGAATGATCATTGATGTCATAATCACGTGCCCAGTATCGGCTCTTACTCCATGGAAACCAGGGATATTTGCAATTTTTTAACAGCTGCCGGTGCCTGGCCCAATTCCGCATCTTCTGGCACCTTATAAATGTGGGTCAGTGTTCAGTTGTACTTTTTACAGCAGACTGTATCAAGTACCTTGTGTTTTTTATGTACAAATGGTCTGGTTTTTCTACACGTAGATAAAGACATTGAGATTGTCTTCGACTTAGAAGTAAGGCAATTGCTGGGTGAGTTAAATGGGCTTAGCCCAAAACTTTGACGTCTTCTGGGCTACCGAAGGGCACATAACATATAGTCAAAAGTTGAATATAGTAATGACCAGTCGCGATGGTACATAGTACAGTGTAGCCGATTTCAATTAACAAAAAGACCAGGCAAAAATGCAAAATTCGAAAAATTGTTCCAGTGCTGCTGGTAAGAGGCTAATCCGACGTATTTTGTGACGACAAATCGAATGGTGCAAACCGCGTTCCTCTCCGACCAATACTTTTGGCTGTAGCGACAATTGAATGATCATTGATGTCATAATCACGTGCCCAGCAACGGCTCTTACTCCATGGAAACCAGGGATATTTGCAATTTTTTTAACAGCTGCCGATGTCTGGCTAAATTCCGCATCTTTTGCCATCTTATTCATGTGGGTCTGTTATCAGTTGTACTTTTTACAGCAGACTGTATCAAGTACCTTGTGATTTTTATGTACAAAAGGTCTGGTTTTTCTACACGTAAATAAAGACATTGAGATTGTCTTGCACTTAGAAGTAACACAATTGCTGGGTGAGTTAAATGCGCTAATCCCAAAGATTTCAGGTCTTCTGGGCTACCGAAGGGCACATAACTTATAGTCAAAAGTTAAATATAGTAATGACCAGTCGCGATTGTACAGAGTACAGTGTAGCCGATTTCAATTAACAAAAAGACCAGGCAAAAATGCAAAATTCGAAAAATTGTTCCAGTGCTGCTGGTAAGAGGCTAATCCGACGTATTTTGTGACGACAAATCGATTGGTGCAAACCGCGTTGCTCTCCGACCAATACTTTTGGCTGTAGTGACAATTGAATGATCATTGATGTCATAATCACGTGCACAGCAACGGCTCTTACTCCATGGAAACCAGGGAAATTTGCAATTTTTCAACAGCTGCCGATGCCTGGCTCAATTCCGCATCTTTTGGCACCTTATTCATGTGGGTCTGTGGTCAGTTGTACTTTTTACAGCAGACTGTATCAAGTACCTTGTGTTTTTTATGTACAAATGGTCTGGTTTTTCTACACGTAGATAAAGACATTGAGATTGTCTTGGACTTAGAAGTAAGACAATTGCTGAGTGAGTTAAATGGGCTTAGCCCAAAGATTTGACGTCTTCTGGGCTACCGAAGGGCACATAACTTATAGTCAAAAGTTGAATATAGTAATGACCAGTCGCGATTGTACAGAGTACAGTGTAGCCGATTTCAATTATCAAAAAGACCAGGTAAAAATGCAAAAGTGGAAAAACTGTTCCAGTGCTACTAGTAAGAGGCTAATCCGACGTATTTTGTGACGAGAAATCGAATGGTGCAAACCGCGTTGCTCTCCGACCAATGCTATTGGCTGTAGCGACAATTTAATGATCATTTATGTCATAATCACGTGCGTAGCAACGGCCCTTACTCCATGGAAACCAGGGAAATTTGCAATTTTTCAACAGCTGCCGATACCTGGCTCAATTCCGCATCTTTTGGCACCTGATTCATGTGGGTCTGTGGTCAGTTGTACTTTTTACAGCAGACTGTATCAAGTCCCTTGTGTTTTTTATGTACAAATGGTCTGGTTTTTCTACACGTAAATAAAGACATTGAGATTGTCTTGCACTTAGAAGTAAGACAATTGCTGGGTGAGTTAAATGGGCTTAGCCCAAAGATTTGAGGACTTCTGGGCTACCGAAGGGCACATAACTTATAGTCAAAAGTTGAATATAGTAATGACCAGTCGCGATAGTACATAGGACAGTGTAGCCGATTTCAATTAACAAAAAGACCAGGCAAAAATGCAAAATTGGAAAAATTGTTCCAGTGCTGCTGACAAGAGTCTAATCCGACGTATTTTGTGACGAGAAATCGAATGGCGCAAACGGCGTTGCTCTCCGACCAATACTTTTGGCTGTAGTGACAATTGAATGATCATTGATGTCATAATCACGTGCCCAGCAACGGCTCTTACTCCATGGAAACCAGGAAAATTTGCAATTTTTCAACAGCTGCCGATACCTGGCTCAATTCCGCATCTTTTGGCACCTTATTCATGTGGGTCTGTTGTCAGTTGTACTTTTTACAGCAGACTGTATCAAGTACCTTGTGTTTTTCACGTAGAAATGGTGTGGTTTTTTCTACACGTAGATAAAGACATTGAGATTGCCTTCGACTTAGAAGTAAGGCAATTGCTGGGTGAGTAAAATGGGCTGAGCCCAAAGATTTGACGTCTTCTGGGCTACCGAAGGGCACATAACATATAGTCAAAAGTTGAATATAGTAATGACCAGTCGCGATTGTACAGAGTACAGTGTAGCCGATTTCAATTATCAAAAAGACCAGGCAAAAATGCAAAAGTGGAAAAATTGTTCCAGTGCTGCTGGTAAGAGTCTAATCCGACGTATTTTGTGACGAGAAATCGAATGGCGCAAACCGCGTTGCTCTCCGACCAATACTTTTGGCTGTAGTGACAATTGAATGATCATTGATGTCATAATCACGTGCCCAGCAACGGCTCTTACTCCATGGAAACCAGGAAAATTTGCAATTTTTCAACAGCTGCCGATACCTGGCTCAATTCCGCATCTTTTGGCACCTTATTCATGTGGGTCTGTTGTCAGTTGTACTTTTTACAGCAGACTGTATCAAGTACCTTGTGTTTTTCACGTACAAATGGTGTGGTTTTTCTACACGTAAATAAAGACATTGAGATTGTCTTGGACTTAGAAGTAACACAATTGCTGGGTGAGTTAAATGCGCTTAGCCCAAAGATTTCAGGTCTTCTGGGCTACCGAAGGGCACATAACTTATAGTCAAAAGTTGAATATAGTAATGACCAGTCGCGATTGTACAGAGTACAGTGTAGCCGATTTCAATTAACAAAAAGACCAGGTAAAAATGCAAAATTGGAAAAATTGTTCCAGTGCTGCTGGTAAGAGGCTTATTTACGTGTTTTTCTACACGTAAATAAAGACATTGAGATTGTCTTGGACTTAGAAGTAAGACAATTGCTGGGTGAGTTAAATGGGCCTAGCCCAAAGATTTGACGTCTTCTGGGCTACCGAAGGGCACATAACTTATAGTCAAAAGTTGAATATAGTAATGACCAGTCGCGATTGCACAGAGTACAGTGTAGCCGGTTTCAATTAACAAAAAACCAGGCAAAAATGCAAAAGTGGAAAAACTGTTCCAGTGCTACTAGTAAGAGGCTAATCCGACGTATTTTGTGGCGAGAAATCGAATGGTACAAACCGCGTTGCTCTCTGACCAATACTTTTGGCTGTAGGGACAATTGAATGATCATTGATGTCATAATCACGTGCCCAGTAACGGCTCTTACTCCATGGAAACCAGGGATATTTGCAATTTTTTAACAGCTGCCGGTGCCTGGCCCAATTCCGCATCTTTTGGCACCTTATAAATGTGGGTCAGTGTTCAGTTGTACTTTTTACAGCAGACTGTATCAAGTACCTTGTGTTTTTTATGTACAAATGGTCTGGTTTTTCTACACGTAGATAAAGACATTGAGATTGTCTTCGACTTAGAAGTAAGGCAATTGCTGGGTGAGTTAAATGGGCTTAGCCCAAAACTTTGACGTCTTCTGGGCTACCGAAGGGCACATAACTTATAGTCAAAAGTTGAATATAGTAATGACCAGTCGCGATGGTACATAGTACAGTGTAGCCGATTTCAATTAACAAAAAGACCAGGCAAAAATGCAAAATTCGAAAAATTGTTCCAGTGCTGCTGGTAAGAGGCTAATCCGACGTATTTTGTGACGACAAATCGAATGGTGCAAACCGCGTTGCTCTCCGACCAATACTTTTGGCTGTAGTGACAATTGAATGATCATTGATGTCATAATCACGTGCCCAGCAACGTCTCTTACTCCATGGAAACCAGGGATATTTGCAATTTTTCAACAGCTGCCGATGCCTGGCTAAATTCCGCATCTTTTGCCACCTTATTCATGTGGGTCTGTTATCAGTTGTACTTTTTACAGCAGACTGTATCAAGTACCTTGTGATTTTTATGTACAAAAGGTCTGGTTTTTCTACACGTAAATAAAGACATTGAGATTGTCTTGCACTTAGAAGTAACACAATTGCTGGGTGAGTTAAATGCGCTAATCCCAAAGATTTCAGGTCTTCTGGGCTACCGAAGGGCACATAACTTATAGTCAAAAGTTAAATATAGTAATGACCAGTCGCGATTGTACAGAGTACAGTGTAGCCGATTTCAATTAACAAAAAGACCAGGCAAAAATGCAAAATTCGAAAAATTGTTCCAGTGCAGCTGGTAAGAGGCTAATCCGACGTAGTTTGTGACGACAAATCGATTGGTGCAAACCGCGTTGCTCTCCGACCAATACTTTTGGCTGTAGTGACAATTGAATGATCATTGATGTCATAATCACGTGCCCAGCAACGGCTCTTACTCCATGGAAACCAGGAAAATTTGCAATTTTTCAACAGCTGCCGATGCCTGGCTAAATTCCACATCTTTTGCCACCTTATTCATGTGGGTCAGTGTTTAGTTGTACTTTTTACAGCAGACTGTATCAAGTACCTTTGTGATTTTTTATGTACAAAAGGTGTGGTTTTTCTACACGTAAATAAAAGACATTGAGATTGTCTTGCACTTAGAAGTAACACAATTGCTGGGTGAGTTAAATGCGCTTATCCCAAAGATTTCAGGTCTTCTGGGCTACCGAAGGGCACATAACTTATAGTCAAAAGTTGAATATAGTAATGACCAGTCGCGATTGTACAGAGTACAGTGTAGCCGATTTCAATTAACAAAAAGACCAGGTAAAAATGCAAAAGTGGAAAAACTGTTCCAGTGATGCTGGTAAGAGGCTAATCCGACGTATTTTGTGACGAGAAATCGAATGGTGCAAACCGCGTTGCTCTCCAACCAATACTTTTGGCTGTAGTGACAATTGAATGATCATTGATGTCATAATCACGTGCCCAGCAACGTCTCTTACTCCATGGAAACCAGGGAAATTTGCAATTTTTCAACAGCTGCCAATGCCTGGCCCAATTCCGCATCTTTTGGCAACTTATAAATGTGGGTCAGTGTTTAGTTGTACTTTTTTACAGCAGACTGTATCAAGTACCTTGTGATTTTTATGTACAAAAAGGTGTGGTTTTTCTACACGTAAATAAAGACATTGAGATTGTCTTGCACTTAGAAGTAACACAATTGCTGGGTGAGTTAAATGCGCTAATCCAAGATTTCAGGTCTTCTGGGCTACCGAAGGGCACATAACTTATAGTCAAAAGTTAAATATAGTAATGACCAGTCGCGATTGTACAGAGTACAGTGTAGCCCGATTTCAATTAACAAAAAGACCAGGCAAAAATGCAAATTGGAAAAATTGTTCCAGTGCTGCTGGTAAGAGGCTAATCCGACGTATTTTGTGACGACAAATCGATTGGTGCAAACCGCGTTGCCTCTCCGACCAATACTTTTGGCTGTAGTGACAATTGAATGATCATTGATGTCATAATCACGTGCCCAGCAACGGCTCTTACTCCATGGAAACCAGGAAAAATTTTCAATTTTTCAACAGCTGCCGATGCCTGGCTAAATTCCACATCTTTTGCCACCTTATTCATGTGGGTCAGTGTTTAGTTGTACTTTTTACAGCAGACTGTATCAAGTACCTTGTGATTTTTATGTACAAAAGGTGTGAGTTTTTCTACACGTAAATAAAGACATTGAGATTGTCTTGCACTTAGAAGTAACACAATTGCTGGGTGAGTTAAATGCGCTTATCCAAAGATTTCAGGTCTTTCTGGGCTACCGAAGGGCACATAACTTATAGTCAAAAGTTGAATATAGTAATGACCAGTCGCGATTGTACAGAGTACAGTGTAGCGGTTTCAATTAACAAAAAGACCAGGCAAAAATGCAAAAGTGGAAAAACTGTTCCAGTGCTAATAGTAAGAGGCTAATCCGACGTATTTTGTTACGAGAAATCGAATGGTGCAATCCGCGTTGCTCTCCAACCAATACTTTTGGCTGTAGTGACAATTGAATGATCATTGATGTCATAATCACGTGCAACAGCAACGCTCTTACTCCATGGAAACCAGGGAAATTTGCAATTTTTCAACAGCTGCCGATGCCTGGCTCAATTCCGCATCTTTTGGCACCTTATTCATGTGGGTCTGTGGTCAGTTGTACTTTTTACAGCAGACTGTATCAAGTACCTTGTGTTTTTTATGTACAAATGGTGTGGTTTTTCTACACGTAGATAAAGACATTGAGATTGTCTTGGACTTAGAAGTAAGACAATTGCTGGGTGAGTTAAATGCGCTTAGCCCAAAGATTTGACCGTCTTCTGGGCTACCGAAGGGCACATAACTTATAGTCAAAAGTTGAATATAGTAATGACCAGTCGCGATTGTACAGAGTACAGTGTAGCCGATTTCAATTATCAAAAAGACCAGGTAAAAATGCAAAAGTGGAAAAACTGTTCCAGTGCTACTAGTAAGAGGCTAATCCGACGTATTTTGTGACGAGAAATCGAATGGTGCAAACCGCGTTGCTCTCCGACCAATGCTATTGGCTGTAGCGACAATTTAATGATCATTTATGTCATAATCACGTGCGTAGCAACGGCCCTTACTCCATGGAAACCAGGGAAATTTGCAATTTTTCAACAGCTGCCGATACCTGGCTCAATTCCGCATCTTTTTGGCACCTGATTCATGTGGGTCTATGGTCAGTTGTACTTTTTACAGCAGACTGTATCAAGTCCCTTGTGTTTTTTATGTACAAATGGTCTGGTTTTTCTACACGTAAATAAAGACATTGAGATTGTCTTGCACTTAGAAGTAAGACAATTGCTGGGTGAGTTAAATGGGCTTAGCCCAAAGATTTGAGGACTTCTGGCTACCGAAGGGCACATAACTTATAGTCAAAAGTTGAATATAGTAATGACCAGTCGCGATAGTACATAGGACAGTGTAGCCGATTTCAATTAACAAAAAGACCAAGCAAAAATCCAAAATTGGAAAAATTGTTCCAGTGCTGATGACAAGAGTCTAATCCGACGTATTTTGTGACGAGAAATCGAATGGCGCAAACGCGTTGCTCTCCGACCAATACTTTGGCTGTAGTGACAATTGAATGATCATTGATGTCATAATCACGTGCCCAGCAACGGCTCTTACTCCATGGAAACCAGGAAAATTTGCAATTTTTCAACAGCTGCCGATACTGGCTCAATTCCGCATCTTTTGGCACCTTATTCATGTGGGTCTGTTGTCAGTTGTACTTTTTACAGCAGACTGTATCAAGTACCTTGTGTTTTTCACGTAGAAATGGTGTGGTTTTTCTACACGTAGATATAAAGACATTGAGATTGCCTTCGACTTAGAAGTAAGCAATTGCTGGGTGAGTAAAATGGGCTGAGCCCAAAGATTTGACGTCTTCTGGGCTACCGAAGGGCACATAACATATAGTCAAAAGTTGAATATAGTAATGACCAGTCGCGATGGTACATAGCACAGTGTAGCCCGATTTCAATTAACAAAAAGATCAGGCAAAAATGCAAAATTGGAAAAATTGTTCCAGTGCTGCTGGTAAGAGGCTAATCCGACGTATTTTGTGACGAGAAATCGAATGGTGCAAACTGCGTTGCTCTCCGACCAATACTTTTGGCTTGTAGTGACAATTGAATGATCATTGATGTCATAATCACGTGCCCAGCAACGGCTCTTACTCCATGGAAACCAGGAAAATTTGCAATTTTTCAACAGCTTCCGATGCCTGGCTAAATTCCGCATCTTTTGCCACCTTATTCATGTGAGTCTGTTGTCAGTTGTACTTTTTACAGCAGACTGTATCAAGTACCTTGTGATTTTTATGTACAAAATGTGTGGTTTTTCTACACGTAAATAAAGACATTGAGATTGTCTTGGACTTAGAAGTAACACAATTGCTGGGTGAGTTAAATGCGCTTAGCCCAAAGATTTCAGGTCTTCTGGGCTACCGAAGGGCACATAACTTATAGTCAAAAGTTGAATATAGTAATGACCAGTCGCGATTGTACAGAGTACAGTGTAGCCGGTTTCAATTAACAAAAAAGACAGGTAAAAATGCAAAATTGGAAAAATTGTTCCAGTGCTGCTGGTAAGAGGCTTATTTACGTGTTTTCTACACGTAAATAAAGACATTGAGATTGTCTCGGACTTAGAAGTAAGCCAATTGCTGGGTGAGTTAAATGGGCCTAGCCCAAAGATTTCAGGTCTTCTGGGCTACCGAAGGGCACATAACTTATAGTCAAAAGTTAAATATAGTAATGACCAGTCGCGATTGTACAGAGTACAGTGTAGCCGATTTCAATTAACAAAAAGACCAGGCAAAAATGCAAAATTCGAAAAATTGTTCCAGTGCTGCTGGTAAGAGGCTAATCCGACGTAGTTTGTGACGACAAATGGATTGGTGCAAAACTGCGTTGCTCTCCGACCAATGCTTTTGGCTGTAGCGACAATTTAATGATCATTTATGTCATAATCACGTGCGTAGCAACGGCCCTTACTCCATGGAAACCAGGGAAATTTGCAATTTTTCAACAGCTGCCGATACCTGGCTCAATTCCGCATCTTTTGGCACCTGATTCATGTGGGTCTGTGGTCAGTTGTACTTTTTACAGCAGACTGTATCAAGTCCCTTGTGTTTTTTATGTACAAATGGTCTGGTTTTTCTGCACGAAGATAAAGACATTGAGATTGTCTTGCACTTAGAAGTAAGACAATTGCTGGGTGAGTTAAATGGGCTTAGCCCAAAGATTTGAGGTCTTCTGGGCTACCGAAGGGCACATAACTTATTGTCAAAAGTTGAATATAGTAATGACCAGTCGCGATAGTACATAGGACAGTGTAGCCGATTTCAATTAACAAAAAGACCAAGCAAAAATGCAAAATTGGAAAAATTGTTCCAGTGCTGCTGGTAAGAGTCTAATCCGACGTATTTTGTGACGAGAAATCGAATGGCGCAAACGGCGTTGCTCTCCGACCAATACTTTTGGCTGTAGTGACAATTGAATGATCATTGATGTCATAATCACGTGCCCAGCAACGGCTCTTACTCCATGGAAACCAGGAAAATTTGCAATTTTTCAACAGCTGCCGATACCTGGCTCAATTCCGCACCTTTTGGCACCTTATTCATGTGGGTCTGTTGTCAGTTGTACTTTTTACAGCAGACTGTATCAAGTACCTTGTGTTTTTTCACGTACAAATGGTGTGGTTTTTCTACACGTAAATAAAGACATTGAGATTGTCTTGGACTTAGAAGTAACACAATTGCTGGGTGAGTTAAATGCGCTTAGCCCAAGATTTCAGGTCTTCTGGGCTACCGAAGGGCACATAACTTATAGTCAAAAGTTGAATATAGCAATGACCAGTTGCGATTGTACAGAGTACAGTGTAGCCGATTTCAATTAACAAAAAGACCAGGTAAAAAATGCAAAATTGGAAAAATTGTTCCAGTGCTGCTGGTAAGAGGCTTATTTACGTGTTTTTCTACACGTAAATAAAGACATTGAGATTGTCTCGGACTTAGAAGTAAGACAATTGCTGGGTGAGTTAAATGGGCCTAGCCCAAAGATTTCAGGTCTTCTGGCTACCGAAGGGCACATAACTTATAGTCAAAAGTTAAATATAGTAATGACCAGTCGCGATTGTACAGAGTACAGTGTAGCCGATTTCAATTAACAAAAAGACCAGGCAAAAATGCAAAATTCGAAAAATTGTTCCAGTGCTGCTGGTAAGAGGCTAATCCGACGTAGTTTGTGACGACAAATGGATTGGTGCAAACTGCGTTGCTCTCCGACCAATACTTTTGGCTGTAGTGACAATTGAATGATCATTGATGTCATAATCACGTGCCCAGCAACGGCTCTTACTCCATGGAAACCAGGAAAATTTTCAATTTTTCAACAGCTGCCGATGCCTGGCTAAATTCCACATCTTTTGCCACCTTATTCATGTGGGTCAGTGTTTAGTTGTACTTTTTACAGCAGACTGTATCAAGTACCTTGTGTTTTTCATGTACAAATGGTGTGGTTTTTCTACACGTAGATAAAGAAATTGAGATTGTCTTGCACTTAGAAGTAAAGCAATTGCTGGGTGAGTTAAATGGGCTTGGCCCAAAGATTTGTCGTCTTCTGGGCTACCGAAGGGCACATAACTTATAGTCAAAAGTTTGAATATAGTAATGACCAGTCGCGATTGTACAGAGTACAGTGTAGCCGGTTTCAATTAACAAAAAGACCAGGCAAAAATGCAAAAGTGGAAAAATTGTTCCAGAGCAACTAGTAAGAGGCTAATCGACGTATTTTGTGACGAGAAATCGAATGGTGCAATCCGCGTTGCTCTCCGACCAATACTTTTGGCTGTAGCGACAATTGAATGATCATTTATGTCATAATCACGTGCCCAGCAACGGCTCTTACTCCATGGAAACCAGGAAAATTTGCAATTTTTCAACAGCTGCCGATGCCTGGCTCAATTCCGCATCTTTTGGCACCTTAATGAAGTGGGGTCAGTGTTCAGTTGTACTTTTTACAGCAGACTGTATCAAGTACCTTGTGTTTTTTATGTTCAAATGTCTGGTTTTTT
>NW_027018202.1:0-58998 GCF_032854445.1 Liolophura sinensis | reverse complement strand
GCATTTTTTGGCACCTTATAAATGTGGGTCAGTGTTTAGTTGTACTTTTCACAGCAGACTGTATCAAGTACCTTGTGTTTTTTATGTACAAATGGTCTGGTTTTTTCTACACGTAGATAAAGACATTGAGATTGTCTTGCACTTAGAAGTAAGACAATTGCTGGGTGAGTTAAATGGGCTTGGCCCAAAGATTTCAGGTCTTCTGGGCTACCGAAGGGCACATAACTTATAATCAAAAGTTGAATATAGTAATGACCAGTCGCGATTGTACAGAGTACAGTGTAGCCGATTTCAATTAACAAAAAGACCAGGTAAAAATGCAAAAGTGGAAAAACTGTTCCAGTGCTTCTGGTAAGATGCTAATCCGACGTATTTTGTGACGAGAAATCGAATGGTGCAAACCGCGTTGCTCTCCGACCAATACTTTTGGCTGTAGCGACAATTGATTGATCATTGATGTCATAATCACGTGCCCAGCAACGGCTCTTACTCCATGGAAACCAGGAATATTTGCAATTTTTTAACAGCTGCCGATGCCTGGCCCAATTCTGCATCTTTTGGCACCTTAAAAATGTGGGTCAGTGTTTTAGTTGTACTTTTTACAGCAGACTGTATCAAGTACCTTGTGGTTTTTATGTACAAATGGTGTGGTTTTTTCTACACGTAGATAAAGACATTGAGATTGTCTTGGACTTAGAAGTAAGGCAATTGCTGGGTGAGTTAAATGGGCTTGGCCAAAGATTTCAGGTCTTTCTGGGCTACCGAAGGGCACATAACTTATAGTCAAAAGTTGAATATAGTAATGACCAGTCGCGATTGTACAGAGTACAGTGTAGCCGATTTCAATTAACAAAAAGACCAGGCAAAAATGCAAAAGTGGAAAAAACTGTTCCAGTGCTACTAGTAAGAGCCTAATCCGACGTATTTTGTGACGAGAAATCGAATGGTGCAATCCGCGTTGCTCTCCGACCAATACTTTTGGCTGTAGTGACAATTGAATGATCATTTATGTCATAATCACGTGCCCAGCAACGGCTCTTACTCCATGGAATCCAGGGAAATTTGCAATTTTTCAACAGCTGCCGATGCCTGGCTCAATTCCGCATCTTTTGGCACCTTACTGAAGTGGGTTAGTGTTCAGTTGTACTTTTTACAGCAGACTGTATCAAGTACCTTGTGTTTTTCACGTACAAATGGTGTGGTTTTTCTACACGTAGATAAGACATTGAGATTGTCTTGCACTTAGAAGTAAGGCAATTGCTGGGTGAGTTAAATGGGCTTGGCCCAAAGATTTGACGTCTCCTGGGCTACCGAAGGCACATAACTTATAGTCAAAAGTTGAATATAGTAATGACCAGTCGCGATTGTACAGAGTACAGTGTAGCCGATTTTAATTAACAAAATACCAGGTAAAAATGCAAGAGTGGAAAAACTGTTCCAGTGCTGCTGGTAAGAGGCTAATCCGACGTATTTTGTGACGAGAAATCGAATGGTGCAAACCGCGTTGCTCTCCGACCAATACTTTTGGCTGTAGTGTGACAATTGAATGATCATTTATGTCATAATCACGTGCCCAGCAACGGCTCTTACTCCATGGAAACCAGGGAAATTTGCAATTTTTCAACAGCTGCCGATGCCTGGCTCAATTCCGCATCTTTTGGCACCTTATAAATGTGGGTCAGTGTTTAGTTGTACTTTTCACAGCAGACTGTATCAAGTACCTTGTGTTTTTTATGTACAAATGGTCTGGTTTTTCTACACGTAGGATAAAGACATTGAGATTGTCTTGGACTTAGAAGTAAGACAATTGCTGGGTGAGTTAAATGGGCTTGGCCCAAAGATTTGACGTCTTCTGGGCTACCGAAGGGCACATAACTTATAGTCAAAAGTTGAATATAGTAATGACCAGTCGGGATTGTACAGAGTATAGTGTAGCCGATTTCAATTAACAAAAATACCAGGCAAAAATGCAAGAGTGGAAAAACTGTTCCAGTGCTGCTGGTAAGAGGCTAATCCGACGTATTTTGTGACGAGAAATCGAATGGTGCAAACCGCGTTGCTCTCCGACCAATACTTTTGGCTGTAGTGACAATTGAATGATCATTTATGTCATAATCACGTGCCCAGCAACGGCTCTTACTCCATGGAAACCAGGGAAATTTGCAATTTTTCAACAGCTGCCGATGCCTGGCTCAATTCCGCATTTTTTGGCACCTTATAAATGTGGGTCAGTGTTTAGTTGTACTTTTCACAGCAGACTGTATCAAGTACCTTGTGTTTTTTATGTACAAATGGTCTGGTTTTTCTACACGTAGATAAAGACATTGAGATTGTCTTGCACTTAGAAGTAAGACAATTGCTGGGTGAGTTAAATGGGCTTGGCCCAAAGATTTCAGGTCTTCTGGGCTACCGAAGGGCACATAACTTATAATCAAAAGTTGAATATAGTAATGACCAGTCGCGATTGTACAGAGTACAGTGTAGCCGATTTCAATTAACAAAAAGACCAGGTAAAAATGCAAAAGTGGAAAAACTGTTCCAGTGCTTCTGGTAAGATGCTAATCCGACGTATTTGTGACGAGAAATCGAATGGTGCAAACCGCGTTGCTCTCCGACCAATACTTTTGGCTGTAGCGACAATTGATTGATCATTGATGTCATAATCACGTGCCAGCAACGGCTCTTACTCCCATGGAAACCAGGAATATTTGCAATTTTTTAACAGCTGCCGATGCCTGGCCCAATTCTGCATCTTTTGGCACCTTAAAAATGTGGGTCAGTGTTTAGTTGTACTTTTTACAGCAGACTGTATCAAGTACCTTGTGGTTTTTATGTACAAATGGTGTGGTTTTTCTACACGTAGATAAAGACATTGAGATTGTCTTGGACTTAGAAGTAAGGCAATTGCTGGGTGAGTTAAATGGGCTTGGCCCAAAGATTTCAGGTCTTCTGGGCTACCGAAGGGCACATAACTTATAGTCAAAAGTTGAATATAGTAATGACCAGTCGCGATTGTACAGAGTACAGTGTAGCCGATTTCAATTAACAAAAAGACCAGGCAAAAATGCAAAAGTGGAAAAACTGTTCCAGTGCTACTAGTAAGAGCCTAATCCGACGTATTTTGTGACGAGAAATCGAATGGTGCAATCCGCGTTGCTCTCCGACCAATACTTTTGGCTGTAGTGACAATTGAATGATCATTTATGTCATAATCACGTGCCCAGCAACGGCTCTTACTCCATGGAATCCAGGGAAATTTGCAATTTTTCAACAGCTGCCGATGCCTGGCTCAATTCCGCATCTTTTGGCACCTTACTGAAGTGGGTTAGTGTTCAGTTGTACTTTTTACAGCAGACTGTATCAAGTACCTTGTGTTTTTCACGTACAAATGGTGTGGTTTTTCTACACGTAGATAAAGACATTGAGATTGTCTTGCACTTAGAAGTAAGGCAATTGCTGGGTGAGTTAAATGGGCTTGGCCCAAAGATTTGACGTCTCCTGGGCTACCGAAGGGCACATAACTTATAGTCAAAAGTTGAATATAGTAATGACCAGTCGCGATTGTACAGAGTACAGTGTAGCCGATTTTAATTAACAAAAATACCAGGTAAAAATGCAAGAGTGGAAAAACTGTTCCAGTGCTGCTGGTAAGAGGCTAATCCGACGTATTTTGTGACGAGAAATCGAATGGTGCAAACCGCGTTGCTCTCCGACCAATACTTTTGGCTGTAGTGACAATTGAATGATCATTTATGTCATAATCACGTGCCCAGCAACGGCTCTTACTCCATGGAAACCAGGGAAATTTGCAATTTTTCAACAGCTGCCGATGCCTGGCTCAATTCCGCATCTTTTGGCACCTTATAAATGTGGGTCAGTGTTTAGTTGTACTTTTCACAGCAGACTGTATCAAGTACCTTGTGTTTTTTATGTACAAATGGTCTGGTTTTTCTACACGTAGATAAAGACATTGAGATTGTCTTGGACTTAGAAGTAAGACAATTGCTGGGTGAGTTAAATGGGCTTAGCCCAAAGATTTGACGTCTTCTGGGCTACCGAAGGGCACATAACTTATAGTCAAAAGTTGAATATAGTAATGACCAGTCGGGATTGTACAGAGTACAGTGTAGCCGATTTCAATTAACAAAAAAGACCAGGTAAAAATGCAAAAGTGGAAAAACTGTTCCAGTGCTGCTGGTAAGAGGCTAATCCGACGTATTTTGTGACGAGAAATCGAATGGTGCAAACCGCGTTGCTCTCCGACCAATACTTTTGGCTGTAGTGACAATTGAATGATCATTTATGTCATAATCACGTGCCCAGCAACGGCTCTTACTCCATGGAAACCAGGGAAATTTGCAATTTTTCAACAGCTGCCGATGCCTGGCTCAATTCCGCATCTTTTGGCACCTTACTGAAGTGGGTCAGTGTTCAGTTGTACTTTTTACAGCAGACTGTATCAAGTACCTTGTGGTTTTCACGTACAAATGGTGTAGTTTTTCTACACGTAGATAAAGACATTGAGATTGTCTTGCACTTAGAAGTAATGCAATTGCTGGGTGAGTTAAATGGGCTTGGCCAAAGATTTGACGTCTTCTGGGCTACCGAAGGGCACATAACTTATAGTCAAAAGTTGAATATAGTAATGACCAGTCGCGATTGTACAGAGTACAGTGTAGCCGATTTTAATTAACAAAAAGACCAGGCAAAAATGCAAAAGTGGAAAAAACTGTTCCAGTGCTGCTGGTAAGAGGCTAATCCGACGTATTTTGTGACGAGAAATCGAATGGTGCAAACGGCGTTGCTCTCCGACCAATACTTTTGCCTGTAGTGACAATTGAATGATCATTTATGTCATAATCACGTGCCCAGCAACGGCTCTTACTCCATGGAAACCAGGGAAATTTGCAATTTTTCAACAGCTGCCGATGCCTGGCTCAATTCCGCATTTTTTGGCACCTTATAAATGTGGGTCAGTGTTTAGTTGTACTTTTCACAGCAGACTGTATCAAGTACCTTGTGGTTTTTATGTACAAATGGTGTGGTTTTTTCTACACGTAGATAAAGACATTGAGATTGTCTTGCACTTAGAAGTAAGGCAATTGCTGGGTGAGTTAAATGGGCTTGACCCAAAGATTTGACGCCTTCTGGGCTACCGAAGGGCACATAACTTATAGTCAAAAGTTGAATATAGTAATGACCAGTCGCGATTGTACAGAGTACAGTGTAGCCGATTTCAATTAACAAAAATACCAGGTAAAAATGCAAGAGTGGAAAAACTGTTCCAGTGCTGCTGGTAGAGGCTAATCCGACGTATTTTGTGACGAGAAATCGAATGGTGCAAACCGCGTTGCTCTCCGACCAATACTTTTGGCTGTAGTGACAATTGAATGATCATTTATGTCATAATCACGTGCCCAGCAACGGCTCTTACTCCATGGAAACCAGGGAAATTTGCAATTTTTCAACAGCTGCCGATGCCTGGCTCAATTCCGCATCTTTTGGCACCTTATAAATGTGGGTCAGTGTTTAGTTGTACTTTTCACAGCAGACTGTATCAAGTACCTTGTGTTTTTTATGTACAAATGGTGTGGTTTTTCTACACGTAGATAAAGACATTGAGATTGTCTTGCACTTAGAAGTAAGGACAATTGCTGGGTGAGTTAAATGGGCTTAGCCCAAAGATTTCAGGTCTTCTGGGCTACCGAAGGGCACATAACTTATAATCAAAAGTTGAATATAGTAATGACCAGTCGCGATTGTACAGAGTGCAGTGTAGCCGATTTCAATTACAAAAAGACCAGGTAAAAATGCAAAAGTGGAAAAACTGTTCCAGTGCTGCTGGTAAGAGGCTAATCCGACGTATTTTGTGACGAGAAATCGAATGGTGCAAACCGCGTTGCTCTCCGACCAATACTTTTGGCTGTAGCGACATATCAATGATTATTTATGTCATAATCACGTGCCCAGCAACGGCTCTTACTCCATGGAAACCAGGGAAATTTGCAATTTTTCAACAGCTGCCGATGCCTGGCTCAATTCCGCATCTTTTGGCACCTTACTGAAGTGGGTTAGTGTTCAGTTGTACTTTTTACAGCAGACTGTATCAAGTACCTTGTGTTTTTCACGTACAAATGGTGTGGTTTTTCTACACGTAGATAAAGACATTGAGATTGTCTTGCACTTAGAAGTAAGGCAATTGCTGGGTGAGTTAAATGGCTTGGCCCAAAGATTTGACGTCTCCTGGGCTACCGAAGGGCACATAACTTATAGTCAAAAGTTGAATATAGTAATGACCAGTCGCGATTGTACAGAGTACAGTGTAGCCGATTTTAATTAACAAAAATACCAGGTAAAAATGCAAGAGTGGAAAAAACTGTTCCAGTGCTGCTGGTAAGAGGCTAATCCGACGTATTTTGTGACGAGAAACCGAATGGTGCAAACCGCGTTGCTCTCCGACCAATACTTTTGGCTGTAGTGACAATTGAATGATCATTTATGTCATAATCACGTGCCCAGCAACGGCTCTTACTCCATGGAAACCAGGGAAATTTGCAATTTTTCAACAGCTGCCGATGCCTGGCTCAATTCCGCATCTTTTGGCACCTTATAAATGTGGGTCAGTGTTTAGTTGTACTTTTCACAGCAGACTGTATCAAGTACCTTGTGTTTTTTATGTACAAATGGTCTGGTTTTTCTACACGTAGATAAAGACATTGAGATTGTCTTGCACTTAGAAGTAAGACAATTGCTGGGTGAGTTAAATGGGCTTAGCCCAAAGATTTCAGGTCTTCTGGGCTACCGAAGGGCACATAACTTATAATCAAAAGTTGAATATAGTAATGACCAGTCGCGATTGTACAGAGTGCAGTGTAGCCGATTTAAATTAACAAAAAGACCAGGTAAAAAATGCAAAAGTGGAAAAACTGTTCCAGTGCTGCTGGTAAGAGGCTAATCCGACGTATTTTGTGACGAGAAATCGAATGGTGCAAACCGCGTTGCTCTCCGACCAATACTTTTGGCTGTAGCGACATATCAATGATTATTTATGTCATAATCACGTGCCCAGCAACGGCTCTTACTCCATGGAAACCAGGGAAATTTGCAATTTTTCAACAGCTGCCGATGCCTGGCTCAATTCCGCATCTTTTGGCACCTTACTGAAGTGGGTTAGTGTTCAGTTGTACTTTTTACAGCAGACTGTATCAAGTACCTTGTGTTTTTCACGTACAAATGGTGTGGTTTTTCTACACGTAGATAAAGACATTGAGATTGTCTTGCACTTAGAAGTAAGGCAATTGCTGGGTGAGTTAAATGGGCTTGGCCCAAAGATTTGACGTCTCCTGGGCTACCGAAGGGCACATAACTTATAGTCAAAAGTTGAATATAGTAATGACCAGTCGCGATTGTACAGAGTACAGTGTAGCCGATTTTAATTAACAAAAATACCAGGTAAAAATGCAAGAGTGGAAAAACTGTTCCAGTGCTGCTGGTAAGAGGCTAATCCGACGTATTTTGTGACGAGAAATCGAATGGTGCAAACCGCGTTGCTCTCCGACCAATACTTTTGGCTGTAGTGACAATTGAATGATCATTTATGTCATAATCACGTGCCCAGCAACGGCTCTTACTCCATGGAAACCAGGGAAATTTGCAATTTTTCAACAGCTGCCGATGCCTGGCTCAATTCCGCATCTTTTGGCACCTTATAAATGTGGGTCAGTGTTTAGTTGTACTTTTCACAGCAGACTGTATCAAGTACCTTGTGTTTTTTCTGTACAAATGGTCTGGTTTTTCTACACGTAGATAAAGACATTGAGATTGTCTTGGACTTAGAAGTAAGACAATTGCTGGGTGAGTTAAATGGGCTTGGCCCAAAGATTTGACGTCTTCTGGGCTACCGAAGGGCACATAACTTATAGTCAAAAGTTGAATATAGTAATGACCAGTCGGGATTGTACAGAGTACAGTGTAGCCAAATTCAATTAACAAAAAGACCAGGTAAAAATGCAAAAGTGGAAAAACTGTTCCAGTGCTGCTGGTAAGAGGCTAATCCGACGTATTTTGTGACGAGAAATCGAATGGTGCAAACCGCGTTGCTCTCCGACCAATACTTTTGGCTGTAGTGACAATTGAATGATCATTTATGTCATAATCACGTGCCCAGCAACGGCTCTTACTCCATGGAAACCAGGGAAATTTTGCAATTTTTCAACAGCTGCCGATGCCTGGCTCAATTCCGCATCTTTTGGCACCTTACTGAAGTGGGTCAGTGTTCAGTTGTACTTTTTACAGCAGACTGTATCAAGTACCTTGTGGTTTTCACGTACAAATGGTGTAGTTTTTCTACACGTAGATAAAGACATTGAGATTGTCTTGCACTTAGAAGTAATGCAATTGCTGGGTGAGTTAAATGGGCTTGGCCCAAAGATTTGACGTCTTCTGGGCTACCGAAGGGCACATAACTTATAGTCAAAAGTTGAATATAGTAATGACCAGTCGCGATTGTACAGAGTACAGTGTAGCCGATTTTAATTAACAAAAAGACCAGGCAAAAATGCAAAAGTGGAAAAACTGTTCCAGTGCTGCTGGTAAGAGGCTAATCCGACGTATTTTGTGACGAGAAATCGAATGGTGCAAACGGCGTTGCTCTCCGACCAATACTTTTGCCTGTAGTGACAATTGAATGATCATTTATGTCATAATCACGTGCCCAGCAACGGCTCTTACTCCATGGAAACCAGGGAAATTTGCAATTTTTCAACAGCTGCCGATGCCTGGCTCAATTCCGCATCTTTTGGCACCTTACTGAAGTGGGTCAGTGTTTAGTTGTACTTTTTACAGCAGACTGTATCAAGTACCTTGTGGTTTTTATGTACAAATGGTGTGGTTTTTCTACACGTAGATAAAGACATTGAGATTGTCTTGCACTTAGAAGTAAGGCAATTGCTGGGTGAGTTAAATGGGCTTGGCCCAAAGATTTGACGTCTTCTGGGCTACCGAAGGGCACATAACTTATAGTCAAAAGTTGAATATAGTAATGACCAGTCGCGATTGTACAGAGTACAGTGTAGCCGATTTCAATTAACAAAAATACCAGGTAAAAATGCAAGAGTGGAAAAACTGTTCCAGTGCTGCTGGTAAGAGGCTAATCCGACGTATTTTGTGACGAGAAATCGAATGGTGCAAACCGCGTTGCTCTCCGACCAATACTTTTGGCTGTAGTGACAATTGAATGATCATTTATGTCATAATCACGTGCCCAGCAACGGCTCTTACTCCATGGAAACCAGGGAAATTTGCAATTTTTCAACAGCTGCCGATGCCTGGCTCAATTCCGCATCTTTTGGCACCTTATAAATGTGGTCAGTGTTTAGTTGTACTTTTCACAGCAGACTGTATCAAGTACCTTGTGTTTTTTATGTACAAATGGTGTGGTTTTTCTACACGTAGATAAAGACATTGAGATTGTCTTGGACTTAGAAGTAAGACAATTGCTGGGTGAGTTAAATGGGCTTGGCCCAAAGTTTTGACGTCTTTTGGGCTACCGAAGGGCACATAACTTATAGTCAAAAGTTGAATATAGTAATGACCAGTCGCGATTGTACAGAGTACAGTGTAGCCGGTTTCAATTAACAAAAAGACCAGGCAAAAATGCAAAAGTCGAAAAACAGTTCCAGTGCTGCTGGTAAGAGGCTAATCCGACGTATTTTGTGACGACAAATCGAATGGTGCAAACCGCGTTGCTCTCCGACCAATACTTTTGGCTGTAGCTACAATTGAATGATCATTGATGTCATAATCACGTGCCCAGCAACGGCTCTTACTCCATGGAAACCAGGGATATTTGCAATTTTTCAACAGCTGCCGATGCCTGGCCAAATTCCGCATCTTTTGGCACCTTATAAATGTGGGTCAGTGTTTAGTTGTACTTTTTACAGCAGACTGTATCAAGTACCTTGTGTTTTTCACGTACAAATGGCCTGGTTTTTCTACACGTAGATAAAGACATTGAGATTGTCTTGGACTTAGAAGTAAGACAATTGCTGGGTGAGTTAAATGGGCTTGGCCCAAAGATTTCAGGTCTTCTGGGCTACCGAAGGGCACATAACTTATAGTCAAAAGTTGAATATAGTAATGACCAGTCGCGATTGTACAGAGTACAGTGTAGCCGATTTTAATTAACAAAAAGACCAGGCAAAAATGCAAAAGTGGAAAAACTGTTCCAGTGCTTCTGGTAAGAGGCTAATCCGACGTATTTTGTGACGAGAAATCGAATGGTGCAAACCGCGTTGCTCTCCGACCAATACTTTTGGCTGTAGCGACAATTGATTGATCATTGATGTCATAATCACGTGCCCAGCAACGGCTCTTACTCCATGGAAACCAGGAATATTTGCAATTTTTTAACAGCTGCCGATGCCTGGCCCAATTCTGCATCTTTTGGCACCTAAAAAATGTGGGTCAGTGTTTAGTTGTACTTTTTACAGCAGACTGTATCAAGTACCTTGTGGTTTTTATGTACAAATGGTGTGGTTTTTCTACACGTAGATAAAGACATTGAGATTGTCTTGGACTTAGAAGTAAGGCAATTGCTGGGTGAGTTAAATGGGCTTGGCCCAAAGATTTCAGGTCTTCTGGGCTACCGAAGGGCACATAACTTATAATCAAAAGTTGAATATAGTAATGACCAGTCGCGATTGTACAGAGTACAGTGTAGCCGATTTCAATTAACAAAAAGACCAGGTAAAAAAGCAAAAGTGGAAAAACTGTTCCAGTGCTTCTGGTAAGATGCTAATCCGACGTATTTTGTGACGAGAAATCGAATGGTGCAAACCGCGTTGCTCTCCGACCAATACTTTTGGCTGTAGCGACAATTGATTGATCATTGATGTCATAATCACGTGCCCAGCAACGGCTCTTACTCCATGGAAACCAGGAATATTTGCAATTTTTTAACAGCTGCCGATGCCTGGCCCAATTCTGCATCTTTTGGCACCTTAAAAATGTGGGTCAGTGTTTAGTTGTACTTTTTACAGCAGACTGTATCAAGTACCTTGTGGTTTTTTATGTACAAATGGTGTGGTTTTTCTACACGTAGATAAAGACATTGAGATTGTCTTGCACTTAGAAGTAAGGGAATTGCTGGGTGAGTTAAATGGGCTTGGCCCAAAGATTTCAGGTCTTCTGGGCTACCGAAGGGCACATAACTTATAGTCAAAAGTTGAATATAGTAATGACCAGTCCCGATTGTACAGAGTACAGTGTAGCCGATTTCAATTAACAAAAAGACCAGGCAAAAATGCAAAAGTGGAAAAACTGTTCCAGTGCTACTAGTAAGAGCCTAATCCGACGTATTTTGTGACGAGAAATCGAATGGTGCAATCCGCGTTGCTCTCCGACCAATACTTTTGGCTGTAGTGACAATTGAATGATCATTTATGTCATAATCACGTGCCCAGCAACGGCTCTTACTCCATGGAATCCAGGGAAATTTGCAATTTTTCAACAGCTGCCGATGCCTGGCTCAATTCCGCATCTTTTGGCACCTTACTGAAGTGGGTTAGTGTTCAGTTGTACTTTTTACAGCAGACTGTATCAAGTACCTTGTGTTTTTCACGTACAAATGGTGTGGTTTTTCTACACGTAGATAAAGACATTGAGATTGTCTTGCACTTAGAAGTAAGGCAATTGCTGGGTGAGTTAAATGGGCTTGGCCCAAAGATTTGACGTCTCCTGGGCTACCGAAGGGCACATAACTTATAGTCAAAAGTTGAATATAGTAATTGACCAGTCGCGATTGTACAGAGTACAGTGTAGCCGATTTTAATTAACAAAAATACCAGGTAAAAATGCAAGAGTGGAAAAACTGTCCAGTGCTGCTGGTAAGAGGCTAATCCGACGTATTTTGTGACGAGAAATCGAATGGTGCAAACCGCGTTGCTCTCCGACCAATACTTTTGGCTGTAGTGACAATTGAATGATCATTTATGTCATAATCACGTGCCCAGCAACGGCTCTTACTCCATGGAAACCAGGGAAATTTGCAATTTTTCAACAGCTGCCGATGCCTGGCTCAATTCCGCATCTTTTGGCACCTTATAAATGTGGGTCAGTGTTTAGTTGTACTTTTCACAGCAGACTGTATCAAGTACCTTGTGTTTTTTATGTACAAATGGTCTGGTTTTTCTACACGTAGATAAAGACATTGAGATTGTCTTGGACTTAGAAGTAAGACAATTGCTGGGTGAGTTAAATGGGCTTGGCCCAAAGATTTGACGTCTTCTGGGCTACCGAAGGGCACATAACTTATAGTCAAAAGTTGAATATAGTAATGACCAGTCGGGATTGTACAGAGTACAGTGTAGCCGATTTCAATTAACAAAAAGACCAGGTAAAAATGCAAAAGTGGAAAAACTGTTCCAGTGCTGCTGGTAAGAGGCTAATCCGACGTATTTTGTGACGAGAAATCGAATGGTGCAAACCGCGTTGCTCTCCGACCAATACTTTTGGCTGTAGTGACAATTGAATGATCATTTATGTCATAATCACGTGCCCAGCAACGGCTCTTACTCCATGGAAACCAGGGAAATTTGCAATTTTTCAACAGCTGCCGATGCCTGGCTCAATTCCGCATCTTTTGGCACCTTACTGAAGTGGGTCAGTGTTCAGTTGTACTTTTTACAGCAGACTGTATCAAGTACCTTGTGGTTTTCACGTACAAATGGTGTAGTTTTTCTACACGTAGATAAAGACATTGAGATTGTCTTGCACTTAGAAGTAATGCAATTGCTGGGTGAGTTAAATGGGCTTGGCCCAAAGATTTGACGTCTTCTGGGCTACCGAAGGGCACATAACTTATAGTCAAAAGTTGAATATAGTAATGACCAGTCGCGATTGTACAGAGTACAGTGTAGCCGATTTTAATTAACAAAAAGACGAAGCAAAAATGCAAAAGTGGAAAAACTGTTCCAGTGCTGCTGGTAAGAGGCTAATCCGACGTATTTTGTGACGAGAAATCGAATGGTGCAAACCGCGTTGCTCTCCGACCAATACTTTTGCCTGTAGTGACAATTGAATGATCATTTATGTCATAATCACGTGCCCAGCAACGGCTCTTACTCCATGGAAACCAGGGAAATTTGCAATTTTTCAACAGCTGCCGATGCCTGGCTCAATTCCGCATCTTTTGGCACCTTACTGAAGTGGGTCAGTGTTTAGTTGTACTTTTTACAGCAGACTGTATCAAGTACCTTGTGGTTTTTATGTACAAATGGTGTGGTTTTTCTACACGTAGATAAAGACATTGAGATTGTCTTGCACTTAGAAGTAAGGCAATTGCTGGGTGAGTTAAATGGGCTTGGCCCAAAGATTTGACGTCTCCTGGGCTACCGAAGGGCACATAACTTATAGTCAAAAGTTGAATATAGTAATGACCAGTCGCGATTGTACAGAGTACAGTGTAGCCGATTTCAATTAACAAAAATACCAGGTAAAAAATGCAAGAGTGGAAAAACTGTTCCAGTGCTGCTGGTAAGAGGCTAATCCGACGTATTTTGTGACGAGAAATCGAATGGTGCAAACCGCGTTGCTCTCCGACCAATACTTTTGGCTGTAGTGACAATTGAATGATCATTTATGTCATAATCACGTGCCCAGCAACGGCTCTTACTCCATGGAAACCAGGGAAATTTGCAATTTTTCAACAGCTGCCGATGCCTGGCCCAATTCCGCATCTTTTGGCACCTTATAAATGTGGGTCAGTGTTTAGTTGTACTTTTTACAGCAGACTGTATCAAGTACCTTGTGTTTTTTAAGTACAAATGGTGTGGTTTTTCTACACGTAGATAAAGACATTGAGATTGTCTTGGACTTAGAAGTAAGACAATTGCTGGGTGAGTTAAATGGGCTTGGCCCAAAGATTTCAGGTCTTCTGGGCTACCGAAGGGCACATAACTTATAGTCAAAAGTTGAATATAGTAATGACTAGTCGCGATTGTACAGAGTACAGTGTAGCCGATTTCAATTAACAAAAGACCAGGCAAAAATGCAAAAGTGGAAAAATATTTCCAGTGCTGCTGGTAAAGGCTAATCCGACGTATTTTGTGACGAGAAATCGAATGGTGCAAACCGCGTTGCTCTCCGACCAATACTTTTGGCTGTAGCCCCAATTGAATGATCATTGATGTCATAATCACGTGCCCAGCAACGGCTCTTACTCCATGGAAACCAGGGATATTTGCAATTTTTTAACAACTGCCGATGCCTGGCCCAATTCTGCATCTTTTGGCACCTTAAAATGTGGGTCAGTGTTTAGTTGTACTTTCTACAGCAGACTGTATCAAGTACCTTGTGTTTTTTATTTGCAAATGGTGTGGTTTTTCTACACGTAGATAAAGACATTGAGATTGTCTTGCACTTAGAAGTAAGACAATTGCTGGGTGAGTTAAATGGGCTTGGCCCAAAGATTTCAGGTCTTCTGGGCTACCGAAGGGCACATAACTTATAGTCAAAAGTTGAATATAGTAATGACCAGTCGCGATTGTACAGAGTACAGTGTAGCCGATTTCAATTAACAAAAAGACCAGGCAAAAATGCAAAAGTGGAAAAACTGTTCCAGTGCTACTAGAAAGAGCCTAATCCGACGTATTTTGTGACGAGAAATCGAATGGTGCAAACCGCGTTGCTCTCCGACCAATACTTTTGGCTGTAGCGACAGATCAATGATCATTGATGTCATAATCACGTGCCCCAGCAACGGCTCTTACTCCATGGAAACCAGGGAAATTTGCAATTTTTCAACAGCTGCCGATGCCTGGCCCAATTCCACATCTTTTGGCACCTTATAAATGTGGGTCAGTGTTTAGTTGTACTTTTTACAGCAGACTGTATCAAGTACCTTGTGTTTTTTATGTACAAATGGTCTGGTTTTTCTACACGTAGATAAAGACATTGAGATTGTCTTGGACTTAGAAGTAAGACAATTGCTGGGTGAGTTAAATGGGCTTGGTCCAAAGATTTGACGTCTTCTGGGCTACCGAAGGGCACATAACTTATAGTCAAAAGTTGAATATAGTAATGACCAGTCGCGATTGTACAGAGTACAGTGTAGCCGATTTCAATTAACAAAAAGACCAGGTAAAAATGCAAAAGTGGAAAAAAACTGTTCCAGTGCTGCTGGTAAGAGGCTAATCCGACGTATTTTGTGACGAGAAATCGAATGGTGCAAACCGCGTTGCTCTCCGACCAATACTTTTGGCTGTAGTGACAATTGAATGATCATTTATGTCATAATCACGTGCCCAGCAACGGCTCTTACTCCATGGAAACCAGGGAAATTTGCAATTTTTCAACAGCTGCCGATGCCTGGCTCAATTCCGCATCTTTTGCACCTTACTGAAGTGGGTCAGTGTTCAGTTGTACTTTTTACAGCAGACTGTATCAAGTACCTTGTGTTTTTCACGTACAAATGGTGTAGTTTTTTCTACACGTAGATAAAGACATTGAGATTGTCTTGCACTTAGAAGTAATGCAATTGCTGGGTGAGTTAAATGGCTTGGCCCAAAGATTTGACGTCTTCTGGGCTACCGAAGGGCACATAACTTATAGTCAAAAGTTGAATATAGTAATGACCAGTCGCGATTGTACAGAGTACAGTGTAGCCGATTTTAATTAACAAAAAGACCAGGCAAAAATGCAAAAGTGGAAAAGCTGTTCCAGTGCTTCTGGTAAGAGGCTAATCCGACGTATTTTGTGACGAGAAATCGAATGGTGCAAACCGCGTTGCTCTCCGACCAATACTTTTGGCTGTAGCGACAATTGATTGATCATTGATGTCATAATCACGTGCCCAGCAACGGCTCTTACTCCATGGAAACCAGGGATATTTGCAATTTTTTAACAGCTGCCGATGCCTGGCCCAATTCTGCATCTTTTGGCACCTTTAAAAATGTGGGTCAGTGTTTAGTTGTACTTTTTACAGCAGACTGTATCAAGTACCTTGTGGTTTTTATGTACAAATGGTGTGGTTTTTCTACACGTAGATAAAGACATTGAGATTGTCTTGGACTTAGAAGTAAGGCAATTGCTGGGTGAGTTAAATGGGCTTGGCCCAAAGATTTCAGGTTTTCTGGGCTACCGAAGGGCACATAACTTATAGTCAAAAGTTGAATATAGTAATGACCAGTCGCGATTGTACAGAGTACAGTGTAGCCGATTTTAATTAACAAAAAGACCAGGCAAAAATGCAAAAGTGGAAAAACTGTTCCAGTGCTACTAGTAAGAGGCTAATCCGACGTATTTTGTGACGAGAAATCGAATGGTGCAAACCGCGTTGCTCTCCGACCAATACTTTTGGCTGTAGCGACAATTGAATGATCATTTATGTCATAATCACGTGCCCAGCAACGGCTCTTACTCCATGGAAACCAGGGAAATTTGCAATTTTTCAACAGCTGCCGATGCCTGGCTCAATTCCGCATCTTTTGCACCTTACTGAAGTGGGTTAGTGTTCAGTTGTACTTTTTACAGCAGACTGTATCAAGTACCTTGTGTTTTTCACGTACAAATGGTGTGGTTTTTCTACACGTAGATAAAGACATTGAGATTGTCTTGCACTTAGAAGTAAGGCAATTGCTGGGTGAGTTAAATGGGCTTGGCCCAAAGATTTCAGGTCTTCTGGGCTACCGAAGGGCACATAACTTATAGTCAAAAGTTGAATATAGTAATGACCAGTCGCGATTGTACAGAGTGCAGTGTAGCCGGTTTCAATAACAAAAAGACCAGGCAAAAATGCAAAAGTGGAAAAACTGTTCCAGTGCTGCTGGTAAGAGGCTAATCCGACGTATTTTTTGAAGAGAAATCGAATGGTGCAAACCGCGTTGCTCTCCGACCAATACTTTTGACTGTAGCGACAATTCAATGATTATTGATGTCATAATCACGTGCCCAGCAACGGCTCTTACTCCATGGAAACCAGGGAAATTTGCAATTTTTCAACAGCTGCCGATGCCTGGCCCAATTCCGCATCTTTTGGCACCTTATAAATGTGGGTCAGTGTTTAGTTGTACTTTTTACAGCAGACTGTATCAAGTACCTTGTGTTTTTTAAGTACAAATGGTGTGGTTTTTCTACACGTAGATAAAGACATTGAGATTGTCTTGGACTTAGAAGTAAGACAATTGCTGGGTGAGTTAAATGGGCTTGGCCCAAAGATTTCAGGTCTTCTGGGCTACCGAAGGGCACATAACTTATAGTCAAAAGTTGAATATAGTAATGACCAGTCGCGATTGTACAGAGTACAGTGTAGCCGATTTATATTAACAAAAAGACCAGGTAAAAATGCAAAAGTGGAAAAACTGTTCCAGTGCTGCTGGTAAGAGGCTAATCCGACGTATTTTGTGAAGAGAAATCGAATGGTGCAAACCGCGTTGCTCTCCGACCAATACTTTTGACTGTAGCGACAATTGAATGATCATTGATGTCATAATCACGTGTCGAGCAACGGCTCTTACTCCATGGAAACCAGGGATATTTGCAATTTTTTAACAGCTGCCGATGCCTGGCCCAATTCCACATCTTTTGGCACCTTATAAATGTGCGTCTGTGGTCAGTTGTACTTTTTACAGCAGACTGTATCAAGTACCTTGTGTTTTTTATGTACAAATGGTCTGGTTTTTCTACACGTAGATAAAGACATTGAGATTGTCTTGCACTTAGAAGTAAGGCAATTGCTGGGTGAGTTAAATGGGCTTAGCCCAAAGATTTCAGGTTTTCTGGGCTACCGAAGGGCACATAACTTATAGTCAAAAGTTGAATATAGTAATGACCAGTCGCGATTGTACAGAGTACAGTGTAGCCGATTTCAATTAACAAAAAGACGAAGCAAAAATGCAAAAGTGGAAAAACTGTTCCAGTGCTACTAGAAAGAGCCTAATCCGACGTATTTTGTGACGAGAAATCGAATGGTGCAAACCGCGTTGCTCTCCGACCAATACTTTTGGCTGTAGCGACAGATCAATGATCATTGATGTCATAATCACGTGCCCAGCAACGGCTCTTACTCCATGGAAACCAGGGAAATTTGCAATTTTTCAACAGCTGCCGATGCCTGGCTCAATTCCGCATCTTTTGGCACCTTACTGAAGTGGGTTAGTGTTCAGTTGTACTTTTTACAGCAGACTGTATCAAGTACCTTGTGTTTTTCACGTACAAATGGTGTGGTTTTTCTACACGTAGATAAAGACATTGAGATTGTCTTGCACTTAGAAGTAAGACAATTGCTGGGTGAGTTAAATGGGCTTGGCCCAAAGATTTCAGGTCTTCTGGGCTACCGAAGGGCACATAACTTATAGTCAAAAGTTGAATATAGTAATGACCAGTCGCGATTGTACAGAGTACAGTGTAGCCGGTTTCAATTAACAAAAAGACCAGGCAAAAATGCAAAAGTCGAAAAAGAGTTCCAGTGCTGCTGGTAAGAGGCTAATCCGACGTATTTTGTGACGACAAATCGAATGGTGCAAACCGCGTTGCTCTCCGACCAATACTTTTGGCTGTAGCTACAATTGAATGATCATTGATGTCATAATCACGTGCCCAGCAACGGCTCTTACTCCATGGAAACCAGGGATATTTGCAATTTTTCAACAGCTGCCGATGCCTGGCCAAATTCCGCATCTTTTGGCACCTTATAAATGTGGGTCAGTGTTTAGTTGTACTTTTTACAGCAGACTGTATCAAGTACCTTGTGTTTTTCACGTACAAATGGTCTGGTTTTTCTACACGTAGATAAAGACATTGAGATTGTCTTGGACTTAGAAGTAAGACAATTGCTGGGTGAGTTAAATGGGCTTGGCCCAAAGATTTCAGGTCTTCTGGGCTACCGAAGGGCACATAACTTATAGTCAAAAGTTGAATATAGTAATGACTAGTCGCGATTGTACAGAGTACAGTGTAGCCGATTTCAATTAACAAAAAAGGACCAGGCAAAAATGCAAAAGTGGAAAAAATATTTCCAGTGCTGCTGGTAAAAGGCTAATCCGACGTATTTTGTGACGAGAAATCGAATGGTGCAAACCGCGTTGCTCTCCGACCAATACTTTTGGCTGTAGCCCAATTGAATGATCATTGATGTCATAATCACGTGCCCAGCAACGGCTCTTACTCCATGGAAACCAGGGATATTTGCAATTTTTTAACAACTGCCGATGCCTGGCCCAATTCTGCATCTTTTGGCACCTTAAAAATGTGGGTCAGTGTTAGTTGTACTTTCTACAGCAGACTGTATCAAGTACCTTGTGTTTTTATTTGCAAATGGTGTGGTTTTTCTACACGTAGATAAAGCACATTGAGATTGTCTTGCACTTAGAAGTAAGACAATTGGCTGGGTGAGTTAAATGGGCTTGGCCCAAAGATTTCAGGTCTTCTGGGCTACCGAAGGGCACATAACTTATAGTCAAAAGTTGAATATAGTAATGACCAGTCGCGATTGTACAGAGTACAGTGTAGCCGATTTCAATTAACAAAAAGACCAGGCAAAAATGCAAAAGTGGAAAAACTGTTCCAGTGCTACTAGAAAGAGCCTAATCCGACGTATTTTGTGACGAGAAATCGAATGGTGCAAACCGCGTTGCTCTCCGACCAATACTTTTGGCTGTAGCGACAGATCAATGATCATTGATGTCATAATCACGTGCCCAGCAACGGCTCTTACTCCATGGAAACCAGGGAAATTTGCAATTTTTCAACAGCTGCCGATGCCTGGCCCAATTCCACATCTTTTGGCACCTTATAAATGTGGGTCAGTGTTTAGTTGTACTTTTTACAGCAGGACTGTATCAAGTACCTTGTGTTTTTTATGTACAAATGGTCTGGTTTTTCTTACACGTAGATAAAGACATTGAGATTGTCTTGGACTTAGAAGTAAGACAATTGCTGGGTGAGTTAAATGGGCTTGGTCCAAAGATTTGACGTCTTCTGGGCTACCGAAGGCACATAACTTATAGTCAAAGTTGAATATAGTAATGACCAGTCGGGATTGTACAGAGTACAGTGTAGCCGATTTCAATTAACAAAAAGACCAGGTAAAAATGCAAAAGTGGAAAAACTGTTTCCAGTGCTGCTGGTAGAGGCTAATCCGACGTATTTTGTGACGAGAAATCGAATGGTGCAAACCGCGTTGCTCTCCGACCAATACTTTTGGCTGTAGTGACCAATTGAATGATCATTTATGTCATAATCACGTGCCCAGCAACGGCTCTTACTCCATGGAACCAGGGAAATTTGCAATTTTCAACAGCTGCCGATGCCTGGCTCAATTCCGCATCTTTTGGCACCTTACTGAAGTGGGTCAGTGTTCAGTTGTACTTTTTACAGCAGACTGTATCAAGTACCTTGTGGTTTTCACGTACAAATGGTGTAGTTTTTCTACACGTAGATAAAGACATTTGAGATTGTCTTGCACTTAGAAGTATGCAATTGCTGGGTGAGTTAAATGGGCTTGGCCCAAAGATTTCAGGTCTTCTGGGCTACCGAAGGGCACATAACTATAGTCCAAAAGTTGAATATAGTAATGACCAGTCGCGATTGTACAGAGTGCAGTGTAGCCGGTTTCAATTAACAAAAAGACCAGGCAAAAATGCAAAAGTGGAAAAACTGTTCCAGTGCTGCTGGTAAGAGGCTAATCCGACGTATTTTTGAAGAGAAATCGAATGGTGCAAACCGCGTTGCTCTCCGACCAATACTTTTGACTGTAGCGACAATTCAATGATTATTGATGTCATAATCACGTGCCCAGCAACGGCTCTTACTCCATGGAAACCAGGGAAATTTGCAATTTTTCAACAGCTGCCGATGCCTGGCCCAATTCCGCATCTTTTGGCACCTTATAAATGTGGGGTCAGTGTTTAGTTGTACTTTTTACAGCAGACTGTATCAAGTACCTTGTGTTTTTTAAGTACAAATGGTGTGGTTTTTCTACACGTAGATAAAGACATTGAGATTGTCTTGGACTTAGAAGTAAGACAATTGCTGGGTGAGTAAATGGGCTTGGCCCAAAGATTTCAGGTCTTCTGGGCTACCGAAGGGCACATAACTTATAGTCAAAAGTTGAATATAGTAATGACCAGTCGCGATTGTACAGAGTACAGTGTAGCCGATTTATATTAACAAAAAGACCAGGTAAAAATGCAAAGTGGAAAAACTGTTCCAGTGCTGCTGGTAAGAGGCTAATCCGACGTATTTTGTGAAGAGAAATCGAATGGTGCAAACCGCGTTGCTCTCCGACCAATACTTTTGACTGTAGCGACAATTGAATGATCATTGATGTCATAATCACGTGTCGAGCAACGGCTCTTACTCCATGGAAACCAGGGATATTTGCAATTTTTTAACAGCTGCCCCGATGCCTGGCCAATTCCACATCTTTTGGCACCTTATAAATGTGCGTCTGTGGTCAGTTGTACTTTTTACAGCAGACTGTATCAAGTACCTTGTGTTTTTTATGTACAAATGGTCTGGTTTTTCTACACGTAGATAAAGACATTGAGATTGTCTTGCACTTAGAAGTAAGGCAATTGCTGGGTGAGTTAAATGGGCTTAGCCCAAAGATTTCAGGTTTTCTGGGCTACCGAAGGGCACATAACTTATAGTCAAAAGTTGAATATAGTAATGACCAGTCGCGATTGTACAGAGTACAGTGTAGCCGATTTCAATTAACAAAAAGACGAAGCAAAAATGCAAAAGTGGAAAAACTGTTCCAGTGCTACTAGAAAGAGCCTAATCCGACGTATTTTGTGACGAGAAATCGAATGGTGCAAACCGCGTTGCTCTCCGACCAATACTTTTGGCTGTAGCGACAGATCAATGATCATTGATGTCATAATCACGTGCCCAGCAACGGCTCTTACTCCATGGAAACCAGGGAAATTTGCAATTTTTCAACAGCTGCCGATGCCTGGCTCAATTCCGCATCTTTTGGCACTTACTGAAGTGGGTTAGTGTTCAGTTGTACTTTTTACAGCAGACTGTATCAAGTACCTTGTGTTTTTCACGTACAAATGGTGTGGTTTTTCTACACGTAGATAAAGACATTGAGATTGTCTTGCACTTAGAAGTAAGACAATTGCTGGGTGAGTTAAATGGGCTTGGCCCAAAGATTTCAGGTCTTCTGGGCTACCGAAGGGCACATAACTTATAGTCAAAAGTTGAATATAGTAATGACCAGTCGCGATTGTACAGAGTACAGTGTAGCCGATTTCAATTAACAAAAAGACGAAGCAAAAATGCAAAAGTGGAAAAACTGTTCCAGTGCTACTAGAAAGAGCCTAATCCGACGTATTTTGTGACGAGAAATCGAATGGTGCAAACCGCGTTGCTCTCCGACCAATACTTTTGGCTGTAGCGACAGATCAATGATCATTGATGTCATAATCACGTGCCCAGCAACGGCTCTTACTCCATGGAAACCAGGAAATTTGCAATTTTTCAACAGCTGCCGATGCCTGGCTCAATTCCGCATCTTTGGCACCTTACTGAAGTGGGTTAGTGTTCAGTTGTACTTTTTACAGCAGACTGTATCAAGTACTTGTGTTTTTCACGTACAAATGGTGTGGTTTTTCTACACGTAGATAAAGACATTGAGATTGTCTTGCACTTAGAAGTAAGGCAATTGCTGGGTGAGTTAAATGGGCTTGGCCCAAAGATTTCAGGTCTTCTGGGCTACCGAAGGGCACATAACTTATAGTCAAAAGTTGAATATAGTAATGACCAGTCGCGATTGTACAGAGTACAGTGTAGCCGGTTTCAATTAACAAAAAGACCAGGCAAAATGCAAAAGTCGAAAAACAGTTCCAGTGCTGCTGGTAAGAGGCTAATCCGACGTATTTTGTGACGACAAATCGAATGGTGCAAACCGCGTTGCTCTCCGACCAATACTTTTGCTGTAGCTACAATTGAATGATCATTGATGTCATAATCACGTGCCCAGCAACGGCTCTTACTCCATGGAAACCAGGGATATTTGCAATTTTTCAACAGCTGCCGATGCCTGGCCAAATTCCGCATCTTTTGGCACCTTATAAATGTGGGTCAGTGTTCAGTTGTACTTTTTACAGCAGACTGTATCAAGTACCTTGTGTTTTTCACGTACAAATGGTCTGGTTTTTCTACACGTAGATAAAGACATTGAGATTGTCTTGGACTTAGAAGTAAGACAATTGCTGGGTGAGTTAAATGGGCTTGGCCCAAAGATTTCAGGTCTTCTGGGCTACCGAAGGGCACATAACTTATAGTCAAAAGTTGAATATAGTAATGACTAGTCGCGATTGTACAGAGTACAGTGTAGCCGATTTCAATTAACAAAAAGACCAGGCAAAATGCAAAAGTGGAAAAATATTTCCAGTGCTGCTGGTAAAAGGCTAATCCGACGTATTTTGTGACGAGAAATCGAATGGTGCAAACCGCGTTGCTCTCCGACCAATACTTTTGGCTGTAGCCCCAATTGAATGATCATTGATGTCATAATCACGTGCCCAGCAACGGCTCTTACTCCATGGAAACCAGGGATATTTGCAATTTTTTAACAACTGCCGATGCCTGGCCCAATTCTGCATCTTTTGGCACCTTAAAATGTGGGTCAGTGTTTAGTTGTACTTTCTACAGCAGACTGTATCAAGTACCTTGTGTTTTTTATTTGCAAATGGTGTGGTTTTTCTACACGTAGATAAAGACATTGAGATTGTCTTGCACTTAGAAGTAAGACAATTGCTGGGTGAGTTAAATGGGCTTGGCCCAAAGATTTCAGGTCTTCTGGCTACCGAAGGGCACATAACTTATAGTCAAAAGTTGAATATAGTAATGACCAGTCGCGATTGTACAGAGTACAGTGTAGCCGATTTCAATTAACAAAAAGACCAGGCAAAAATGCAAAAGTGGAAAAACTGTTCCAGTGCTACTAGAAAGAGCCTAATCCGACGTATTTGTGACGAGAAATCGAATGGTGCAAACCGCGTTGCTCTCCGACCAATACTTTTGGCTGTAGCGACAGATCAATGATCATTGATGTCATAATCACGTGCCCAGCAACGGCTCTTACTCCATGGAAACCAGGGAAATTTGTAATTTTTCAACAGCTGCCGATGCCTGGCCCAATTCCACATCTTTTGGCACCTTATAAATGTGGGTCAGTGTTTAGTTGTACTTTTTACAGCAGACTGTATCAAGTACCTTGTGTTTTTTATGTACAAATGGTCTGGTTTTTCTACACGTAGATAAAGACATTGAGATTGTCTTGGACTTAGAAGTAAGACAATTGCTGGGTGAGTTAAATGGGCTTGGTCCAAAGATTTGACGTCTTCTGGGCTACCGAAGGGCACATAACTTATAGTCAAAAGTTGAATATAGTAATGACCAGTCGGGATTGTACAGAGTACAGTGTAGCCGATTTCAATTAACAAAAAGACCAGGTAAAAATGCAAAAGTGGAAAAACTGTTCCAGTGCTGCTGGTAAGAGGCTAATCCGACGTATTTTGTGACGAGAAATCGAATGGTGCAAACCGCGTTGCTCTCCGACCAATACTTTTGGCTGTAGTGACAATTGAATGATCATTTATGTCATAATCACGTGCCCAGCAACGGCTCTTACTCCATGGAAACCAGGGAAATTTGCAATTTTTCAACAGCTGCCGATGCCTGGCTCAATTCCGCATCTTTTGGCACCTTACTGAAGTGGGTCAGTGTTCAGTTGTACTTTTTACAGCAGACTGTATCAAGTACCTTGTGGTTTTCACGTACAAATGGTGTAGTTTTTCTACACGTAGATAAAGACATTGAGATTGTCTTGCACTTAGAAGTAATGCAATTGCTGGGTGAGTTAAATGGGCTTGGCCCAAAGATTTGACGTCTTCTGGGCTACCGAAGGGCACATAACTTATAGTCAAAAGTTGAATATAGTAATGACCAGTCGCGATTGTACAGAGTACAGTGTAGCCGATTTTAATTAACAAAAAGACCAGGCAAAAATGCAAAAGTGGAAAAGCTGTTCCAGTGCTTCTGGTAAGAGGCTAATCCGACGTATTTTGTGACGAGAAATCGAATGGTGCAAACCGCGTTGCTCTCCGACCAATACTTTTGGCTGTAGCGACAATTGATTGATCATTTATGTCATAATCACGTGCCCAGCAACGGCTCTTACTCCATGGAAACCAGGGATATTTGCAATTTTTTAACAGCTGCCGATGCCTGGCCCAATTCTGCATCTTTTGGCACCTTAAAAATGTGGGTCAGTGTTTAGTTGTACTTTTTACAGCAGACTGTATCAAGTACCTTGTGGTTTTTATGTACAAATGGTGTGGTTTTTCTACACGTAGATAAAGACATTGAGATTGTCTTGGACTTAGAAGTAAGGCAATTGCTGGGTGAGTTAAATGGGCTTGGCCCAAAGATTTCAGGTTTTCTGGGCTACCGAAGGGCACATAACTTATAGTCAAAAGTTGAATATAGTAATGACCAGTCGCGATTGTACAGAGTACAGTGTAGCCGATTTTAATTAACAAAAAGACCAGGCAAAAATGCAAAAGTGGAAAAACTGTTCCAGTGCTGCTGGTAAGAGGCTAATCCGACGTATTTTGTGACGAGAAATCGAATGGTGCAAACCGCGTTGCTCTCCGACCAATACTTTTGGCTGTAGCGACAATTGAATGATCATTTATGTCATAATCACGTGCCCAGCAACGGCTCTTACTCCATGGAAACCAGGGAAATTTGCAATTTTTCAACAGCTGCCGATGCCTGGCTCAATTCCGCATCTTTTGGCACCTTACTGAAGTGGGTTAGTGTTCAGTTGTACTTTTTACAGCAGACTGTATCAAGTACCTTGTGTTTTTCACGTACAAATGGTGTGGTTTTTCTACACGTAGATAAAGACATTGAGATTGTCTTGCACTTAGAAGTAAGGCAATTGCTGGGTGAGTTAAATGGGCTTGGCCCAAAGATTTCAGGTCTTCTGGGCTACCGAAGGGCACATAACTTATAGTCAAAAGTTGAATATAGTAATGACCAGTCGCGATTGTACAGAGTGCAGTGTAGCCGGTTTCAATTAACAAAAAGACCAGGCAAAAATGCAAAAGTGGAAAAACTGTTCCAGTGCTGCTGGTAAGAGGCTAATCCGACGTATTTTTTGAAGAGAAATCGAATGGTGCAAACCGCGTTGCTCTCCGACCAATACTTTTGACTGTAGCGACAATTCAATGATTATTGATGTCATAATCACGTGCCCAGCAACGGCTCTTACTCCATGGAAACCAGGGAAATTTGCAATTTTTCAACAGCTGCCGATGCCTGGCCCAATTCCGCATCTTTTGGCACCTTATAAATGTGGGTCAGTGTTTAGTTGTACTTTTTACAGCAGACTGTATCAAGTACCTTGTGTTTTTTAAGTACAAATGGTGTGGTTTTTCTACACGTAGATAAAGACATTGAGATTGTCTTGGACTTAGAAGTAAGACAATTGCTGGGTGAGTTAAATGGGCTTGGCCCAAAGATTTCAGGTCTTCTGGGCTACCGAAGGGCACATAACTTATAGTCAAAAGTTGAATATAGTAATGACCAGTCGCGATTGTACAGAGTACAGTGTAGCCGATTTATATTAACAAAAAGACCAGGTAAAAATGCAAAAGTGGAAAAACTGTTCCAGTGCTGCTGGTAAGAGGCTAATCCGACGTATTTTGTGAAGAGAAATCGAATGGTGCAAACCGCGTTGCTCTCCGACCAATACTTTTGACTGTAGCGACAATTGAATGATCATTGATGTCATAATCACGTGTCGAGCAACGGCTCTTACTCCATGGAAACCAGGGATATTTGCAATTTTTTAACAGCTGCTGATGCCTGGCCCAATTCCACATCTTTTGGCACCTTATAAATGTGCGTCTGTGGTCAGTTGTACTTTTTACAGCAGACTGTATCAAGTACCTTGTGTTTTTTATGTACAAATGGTCTGGTTTTTCTACACGTAGATAAAGACATTGAGATTGTCTTGCACTTAGAAGTAAGGCAATTGCTGGGTGAGTTAAATGGGCTTAGCCCAAAGATTTCAGGTTTTCTGGGCTACCGAAGGGCACATAACTTATAGTCAAAAGTTGAATATAGTAATGACCAGTCGCGATTGTACAGAGTACAGTGTAGCCGATTTCAATTAACAAAAAGACGAAGCAAAAATGCAAAAGTGGAAAAACTGTTCCAGTGCTACTAGAAAGAGCCTAATCCGACGTATTTTGTGACGAGAAATCGAATGGTGCAAACCGCGTTGCTCTCCGACCAATACTTTTGGCTGTAGCGACAGATCAATGATCATTGATGTCATAACCACGTGCCCAGCAACGGCTCTTACTCCATGGAAACCAGGGAAATTTGCAATTTTTCAACAGCTGCCGATGCCTGGCTCAATTCCGCATCTTTTGGCACCTTACTGAAGTGGGTTAGTGTTCAGTTGTACTTTTTACAGCAGACTGTATCAAGTACCTTGTGTTTTTCACGTACAAATGGTGTGGTTTTTCTACACGTAGATAAAGACATTGAGATTGTCTTGCACTTAGAAGTAAGGCAATTGCTGGGTGAGTTAAATGGGCTTGGCCCAAAGATTTCAGGTCTTCTGGGCTACCGAAGGGCACATAACTTATAGTCAAAAGTTGAATATAGTAATGACCAGTCGCGATTGTACAGAGTACAGTGTAGCCGATTTATATTAACAAAAAGACCAGGCAAAAATGCAAAAGTGGAAAAAACTGTTCCAGTGCTACAGGTAAGAGGCTAATCCGACGTATTTTGTGACGACAAATCGAATGGTGCAAACCGCGTTGCTCTCCGACAAACACTTTTGGCTGTAGTGACAATTGAATGATCATTTATGTCATCATCACGTGCCCAGCAACTTCTCTTACTCCATGGAAACCAGGGAAATTTGCAATTTTTCAACAGCTGCCGATGCCTGGCTCAATTCCGCATCTTTTGGCACCTTACTGAAGTGGGTCAGTGTTCAGTTGTACTTTTTACAGCAGACTGTATCAAGTACCTTGTGTTTTTCACGTACAAATGGTGTGGTTTTTCTACACGTAGATAAAGACATTGAGATTGTCTTGGACTTAGAAGTAAGACAATTGCTGGGTGAGTTAAATGGGCTTGGCCCAAAGTTTTCAGGTCTTTTGGGCTACCGAAGGGCACATAACTTATAGTCAAAAGTTGAATATAGTAATGACCAGTCGCGATTGTACAGAGTACAGTGTAGCCGATTTCAATTAACAAAAAGACCAGGTAAAAATGCAAAAGTGGAAAAACTGTTCCAGTGCTGCTGGTAAGAGACTAATCCGACGTATTTTGTGACGAGAAATCGAATGGTGCAAACCGCGTTGCTCTCCGACCAATACTTTTGACTGTAGCGACAATTCAATGATTATTGATGTCATAATCACGTGCCCAGCAACGGCTCTTACTCCATGGAAACCAGGGAAATTTGCAATTTTTCAACAGCTGCCGATGCCTGGCCCAATTCTGCATCTTTTGGCACCTTATAAATGTGGGTCAGTGTTTAGTTGTACTTTTTACAGCAGACTGTATCAAGTACCTTGTGTTTTTCACGTACAAATGGTGTGGTTTTTCTACACGTAGATAAAGACATTGAGATTGTCTTGCACTTAGAAGTAAGACAATTGCTGTGTGAGTTAAATGGGCTTGGCCAAAGATTTCAGGTCTTCTGGGCTACCGAAGGGCACATAACTTATAGTCAAAAGTTGAATATAGTAATGACCAGTCGCGATTGTACAGAGTACAGTGTAGCCGATTTATATTAACAAAAAGACCAGGTAAAAATGCAAAAGTGGAAAAACTGTTCCAGTGCTGCTGGTAAGAGGCTAATCCGACGTATTTTGTGAAGAGAAATCGAATGGTGCAAACCGCGTTGCTCTCCGACCAATACTTTTGACTGTAGCGACAATTGAATGATCATTGATGTCATAATCACGTGTCGAGCAACGGCTCTTACTCCATGGAAACCAGGGATATTTGCAATTTTTTAACAGCTGCCGATGCCTGGCCCAATTCCACATCTTTTGGCACCTTATAAATGTGCGTCTGTGGTCAGTTGTACTTTTTACAGCAGACTGTATCAAGTACCTTGTGTTTTTTATGTACAAATGGTGTGGTTTTTCTACACGTAGATAAAGACATTGAGATTGTCTTGCACTTAGAAGTAAGGCAATTGCTGGGTGAGTTAAATGGGCTTAGCCCAAAGATTTCAGGTTTTCTGGGCTACCGAAGGGCACATAACTTATAGTCAAAAGTTGAATATAGTAATGACCAGTCGCGATTGTACAGAGTACAGTGTAGCCGATTTCAATTAACAAAAAGACCTGGCAAAAATACAAAAGTGGAAAAACTGTTCCAGTGCTACTAGAAAGAGCCTAATCCGACGTATTTTGTGACGAGAAATCGAATGGTGCAAACCGCGTTGCTCTCCGACCAATACTTTTGGCTGTAGCGACAGATCAATGATCATTGATGTCATAATCACGTGCCCAGCAACGGCTCTTACTCCATGGAAACCAGGGAAATTTGCAATTTTTCAACAGCTGCCGATGCCTGGCTCAATTCCGCATCTTTTGGCACCTTACTGAAGTGAGTTAGTGTTCAGTTGTACTTTTTACAGCAGACTGTATCAAGTACCTTGTGTTTTTCACGTACAAATGGTGTGGATTTTCTACACGTAGATAAAGACATTGAGATTGTCTTGCACTTAGAAGTAAGGCAATTGCTGGGTGAGTTAAATGGGCTTGGCCCAAAGATTTCAGGTCTTCTGGGCTACCGAAGGGCACATAACTTATAGTCAAAAGTTGAATATAGTAATGACCAGTCGCGATTGTACAGAGTGCAGTGTAGCCGGTTTCAATTAACAAAAAGACCAGGCAAAAATGCAAAAGTGGAAAAACTGTTCCAGTGCTGCTGGTAAGAGGCTAATCCGACGTATTTTGTGACGACAAATCGAATGGTGCAAACCGCGTTGCTCTCCGACCAATACTTTTGGCTGTAGTGACAATTGAATGATCATTTATGTCATCATCACGTGCCCAGCAACTTCTCTTACTCCATGGAAACCAGGGAAATTTGCAATTTTTCAACAGCTGCCGATGCCTGGCTCAATTCCGCATCTTTTGGCACCTTACTGAAGTGGGTCAGTGTTCAGTTGTACTTTTTACAGCAGACTGTATCAAGTACCTTGTGTTTTTCACGTACAAATGGTGTGGTTTTTCTACACGTAGATAAAGACATTGAGATTGTCTTGGACTTAGAAGTAAGACAATTGCTGGGTGAGTTAAATGGGCTTGGCCCAAAGTTTTCAGGTCTTTTGGGCTACCGAAGGGCACATAACTTATAGTCAAAAGTTGAATATAGTAATGACCAGTCGCGATTGTACAGAGTACAGTGTAGCCGATTTCAATTAACAAAAAGACCAGGTAAAAATGCAAAAGTGGAAAAACTGTTCCAGTGCTGCTGGTAAAAGACTAATCCGACGTATTTTGTGACGAGAAATCGAATGGTGCAAACCGCGTTGCTCTCCGACCAATACTTATGCCTGTAGTGACAATTGAATGATCATTTATGTCATAATCACGTGCCCAGCAACGGCTCTTACTCCATGGAAACCAGGGAAATTTGCAATTTTTCAACAGCTGCCGATGCCTGGCTCAATTCCGCATCTTTTGGCACCTTACTAAAGTGGGTCAGTGTTCAGTTGTACTTTTTACAGCAGACTGTATCAAGTACCTTGTGTTTTTCACGTACAAATGGTGTGGTTTTTCTACACGTAGATAAAGACATTGAGATTGTCTTGGACTTAGAAGTAAGACAATTGCTGGGTGAGTTAAATGGGCTTGGCCCAAAGTTTTGACGTCTTCTGGGCTACCGAAGGGCACATAACTTATAGTCAAAAGTTGAATATAGTAATGACCAGTCGCGATTGTACAGAGTACAGTGTAGCCGGTTTCAATTAACAAAAAGACCAGGCAAAAATGCAAAAGTCGAAAAACAGTTCCAGTGCTGCTGGTAAGAGGCTAATCCGACGTATTTTGTGACGACAAATCGAATGGTGCAAACCGCGTTGCTCTCCGACCAATACTTTTGGCTGTAGCTACAATTGAATGATCATTGATGTCATAATCACGTGCCCAGCAACGGCTCTTACTCCATGGAAACCAGGGATATTTGCAATTTTTCAACAGCTGCCGATGCCTGGCCAAATTCCGCATCTTTTGGCACCTTATAAATGTGGGTCAGTGTTTAGTTGTACTTTTTACAGCAGACTGTATCAAGTACCTTGTGTTTTTCACGTACAAATGGTCTGGTTTTTCTACACGTAGATAAAGACATTGAGATTGTCTTGGACTTAGAAGTAAGACAATTGCTGGGTGAGTTAAATGGGCTTGGCCCAAAGATTTCAGGTCTTCTGGGCTACCGAAGGGCACATAACTTATAGTCAAAAGTTGAATATAGTAATGACTAGTCGCGATTGTACAGAGTACAGTGTAGCCGATTTCAATTAACAAAAAGACCAGGCAAAAATGCAAAAGTGGAAAAACTGTTCCAGTGCTGCTGGTAAGAGGCTAATCCGACGTATTTTGTGAAGAGAAATCGAATGGTGCAAACCGCGTTGCTCTCCGACCAATACTTTTGACTGTAGCGACAATTCAATGATTATTGATGTCATAATCACGTGCCCAGCAACGGCTCTTACTCCATGGAAACCAGGGAAATTTGCAATTTTTCAACAGCTGCCGATGCCTGGCCCAATTCCGCATCTTTTGGCACCTTATAAATGTGGGTCAGTGTTTAGTTGTACTTTTTACAGCAGACTGTATCAAGTACCTTGTGTTTTTTAAGTACAAATGGTCTGGTTTTTCTACACGTAGATAAAGACATTGAGATTGTCTTGGACTTAGAAGTAAGACAATTGCTGGGTGAGTTAAATGGGCTTGGCCCAAAGATTTCAGGTCTTCTGGGCTACCGAAGGGCACATAACTTATAGTCAAAAGTTGAATATAGTAATGACCAGTCGCGATTGTACAGAGTACAGTGTAGCCGATTTATATTAACAAAAAGACCAGGTAAAAATGCAAAAGTGGAAAAACTGTTCCAGTGCTGCTGGTAAGAGGCTAATCCGACGTATTTTGTGAAGAGAAATCGAATGGTGCAAACCGCGTTGCTCTCCGACCAATACTTTTGACTGTAGCGACAATTGAATGATCATTGATGTCATAATCACGTGCCCAGCAACGGCTCTTACTCCATGGAAACCAGGGATATTTGCAATTTTTTAACAGCTGCCGATGCCTGGCCCAATTCCACATCTTTTGGCACCTTATAAATGTGCGTCTGTGGTCAGTTGTACTTTTTACAGCAGACTGTATCAAGTACCTTGTGTTTTTTATGTACAAATGGTCTGGTTTTTCTACACGTAGATAAAGACATTGAGATTGTCTTGCACTTAGAAGTAAGGCAATTGCTGGGTGAGTTAAATGGGCTTAGCCCAAAGATTTCAGGTTTTCTGGGCTACCGAAGGGCACATAACTTATAGTCAAAAGTTGAATATAGTAATGACCAGTCGCGATTGTACAGAGTACAGTGTAGCCGATTTCAATTAACAAAAAGACCAGGCAAAAATGCAAAAGTGGAAAAATATTTCCAGTGCTGCTGGTAAAAGGCTAATCCGACGTATTTTGTGACGAGAAATCGAATGGTGCAAACCGCGTTGCTCTCCGACCAATACTTTTGGCTGTAGCCCCAATTGAATGATCATTGATGTCATAATCACGTGCCCAGCAACGGCTCTTACTCCATGGAAACCAGGGATATTTGCAATTTTTTAACAACTGCCGATGCCTGGCCCAATTCTGCATCTTTTGGCACCTTAAAAATGTGGGTCAGTGTTTAGTTGTACTTTCTACAGCAGACTGTATCAAGTACCTTGTGCTTTTTATTTGCAAATGGTGTGGTTTTTCTACACGTAGATAAAGACATTGAGATTGTCTTGCACTTAGAAGTAAGACAATTGCTGGGTGAGTTAAATGGGCTTGGCTCAAAGATTTCAGGTCTTCTGGGCTACCGAAGGGCACATAACTTATAGTCAAAAGTTGAATATAGTAATGACCAGTCGCGATTGTACAGAGTACAGTGTAGCCGATTTCAATTAACAAAAAGACCAGGCAAAAATGCAAAAGTGGAAAAACTGTTCCAGTGCTACTAGAAAGAGCCTAATCCGACGTATTTTGTGACGAGAAATCGAATGGTGCAAACCGCGTTGCTCTCCGACCAATACTTTTGGCTGTAGCGACAGATCAATGATCATTGATGTCATAATCACGTGCCCAGCAACGGCTCTTACTCCATGGAAACCAGGGAAATTTGCAATTTTTTCAACAGCTGCCGATGCCTGGCCCAATTCCACATCTTTTGGCACCTTATAAATGTGGGTCAGTGTTTAGTTGTACTTTTTACAGCAGACTGTATCAAGTACCTTGTGTTTTTATGTACAAATGGTGTGGTTTTTCTACACGTAGATAAAGACATTGAGATTGTCTTGGACTTAGAAGTAAGACAATTGCTGGGTGAGTTAAATGGGCTTGGTCCAAAGATTTGACGTCTTCTGGGCTACCGAAGGGCACATAACTTATAGTCAAAAGTTGAATATAGTAATGACCAGTCGGGATTGTACAGAGTACAGTGTAGCCGATTTCAATTAACAAAAAGACCAGGTAAAAATGCAAAAGTGGAAAAACTGTTCCAGTGCTGCTGGTAAGAGGCTAATCCGACGTATTTTGTGACGACAAATCGAATGGTGCAAACCGCGTTGCTCTCCGACCAATACTTTTGGCTGTAGTGACAATTGAATGATCATTTATGTCATAATCACGTGCCCAGCAACGGCTCTTACTCCATGGAAACCAGGGAAATTTGCAATTTTTCAACAGCTGCCGATGCCTGGCTCAATTCCGCATCTTTTGGCACCTTACTGAAGTGGGTCAGTGTTCAGTTGTACTTTTTACAGCAGACTGTATCAAGTACCTTGTGGTTTTCGCGTACAAATGGTGTAGTTTTTCTACACGTAGATAAAGACATTGAGATTGTCTTGCACTTAGAAGTAATGCAATTGCTGGGTGAGTTAAATGGGCTTGGCCCAAAGATTTGACGTCTTCTGGGCTACCGAAGGGCACATAACTTATAGTCAAAAGTTGAATATAGTAATGACCAGTCGCGATTGTACAGAGTACAGTGTAGCCGATTTTAATTAACAAAAAGACCAGGCAAAAATGCAAAAGTGGAAAAGCTGTTCCAGTGCTTCTGGTAAGAGGCTAATCCGACGTATTTTGTGACGAGAAATCGAATGGTGCAAACCGCGTTGCTCTCCGACCAATACTTTTGGCTGTAGCGACAATTGATTGATCATTGATGTCATAATCACGTGCCCAGCAACGGCTCTTACTCCATGGAAACCAGGGATATTTGCAATTTTTTAACAGCTGCCGATGCCTGGCCCAATTCTGAATCTTTTGGCACATTAAAAATGTGGGTCAGTGTTTAGTTGTACTTTTTACAGCAGACTGTATCAAGTACCTTGTGGTTTTTATGTACAAATGGTGTGGTTTTTCTACACGTAGATAAAGACATTGAGATTGTCTTGGACTTAGAAGTAAGGCAATTGCTGGGTGAGTTAAATGGGCTTGGCCCAAAGATTTCAGGTTTTCTGGGCTACCGAAGGGCACATAACTTATAGTCAAAAGTTGAATATAGTAATGACCAGTCGCGATTGTACAGAGTACAGTGTAGCCGATTTTAATTAACAAAAAGACCAGGCAAAAATGCAAAAGTGGAAAAACTGTTCCAGTGCTACTAGTAAGAGGCTAATCCGACGTATTTTGTGACGAGAAATCGAATGGTGCAAACCGCGTTGCTCTCCGACCAATACTTATGCCTGTAGTGACAATTGAATGATCATTTATGTCATAATCACGTGCCCAGCAACGGCTCTTACTCCATGGAAACCAGGGAAATTTGCAATTTTTCAACAGCTGCCGATGCCAGGCCCAATTCCGCATCTTTTGGCACCTTATAAATGTGGGTCAGTGTTTAGTTGTACTTTTTACAGCAGACTGTATCAAGTACCTTGTGTTTTTCACGTACAAATGGTCTGGTTTTTCTACACGTAGATAAACACATTGAGATTTTCTTGGACTTAGAAGTAAGACAATTGCCGGGTGAGTTAAATGGGCTTAGCCCAAAGATTTCAGGTCTTCTGGGCTACCGAAGGGCACATAACTTATAGTCAAAAGTTGAATGTAGTAATGACCAGTCGCGATTGTACAGAGTACAGTGTAGCCGATTTCAATTAACAAAAAGACCAGGTAAAAATGCAAAAGTGGAAAAACTGTTCCAGTGCTGCTGGTAAGAGGCTAATCCGACGTATTTTGTGACGAGAAATCGAATGGTGCAATCCGAGTTGCTCTCCGACCAATACTTTTGGCTGTAGCGACAATTGAATAAGCCTTGATGTCATGATCACGTGCCCAGCAACGGCTCTTACTCCATGGAAACCAGGGAAATTTGCGATTTTTCAACAGCTGCCGATACCTGGCTCAATTCTGCATCTTTTGGCACCTTATTCATGTGGGTCTGTGGTCAGTTGTACTTTTCACAGCAGACTGTATCAAGTACCTTGTGTTTTTTCACGTACAAATGGTGTGGTTTTTCTACACGTAGATAAAGACATTGAGATTGTCTTGCACTTAGAAGTAAGGCAATTGCTGGGTGAGTTAAATGGGCTTAGCCAAAGATTTCAGGTCTTCTGGGCTACCGAAGGGCACATAACTTATAGTCAAAAGTTGAATATAGTAATGACCAGTCGCGATGGTACATAGTACAGTGTAGCCGATTTCAATTTACAAAAAGACCAGGCAAAAATGCAAAATTGGAAAAACTGTTCTAGTGATGCTGGTAAGAAGCTAATCCGACGTATTTTCCGACGAGAAATCGAATGGTGCAAACCGCGTTGCTCTGTGACCAATACTTTTGGTAGTGACAATTGAATGATCATTTATGTCATGATCACGTGCACAGCAACGGCTCTTACTCCATGGAAACCAGAGCAATTTGCAATTTTTCAACAGCTGCCGATGCCTGGCTCAATGCCGCATCTTTTGGCACCTTACTGAAGTGGGTCAGTGTTCAGTTGTACTTTTTACAGCAGACTGTATCAAGTACCTTGTGTTTTTCATGTACAAATGGTGTGGTTTTTCTACACGTAGATAAACACATTGAGATTGTCTTGCACTTAGAAGTAAGGCAATTGCTGGGTGAGTTAAATGGGCTTAGCCCAAAGATTTCAGGTCTTCTGGGCTACCGAAGGGCACATAACATATAGTCAAAAGTTGAATATAGTAATGACCAGTCGCGATGGTACAGAGTACAGTGTAGCCGATTTCAATTAACAAAAAGACCAGGTAAAAATGCAAAAGTGGAAAAACTGTTCCAGTGATGCTGGTAAGAGGCTAATCCGACGTATTTTGTGACGAGAAATCGAATGGTGCAAACCGCGTTGCTCTCCGACCAATACTTTTGGTAGTGACAATTGAATGATCATTTATGTCATCATCACGTGCACAGCAACGGCTCTTACTCCATGGAAACCAGGGAAATTTGCAATTTGTCAACAGCTGCCGATGCCTGGCTCAATTCCGCATCTTTTGGCACCTTACTGAAGTGGGTCAGTGTTCAGTTGTACTTTTTACAGCAGACATTGGGATTGTCTTTGACTTAGAAGTAAGGCAATTGCTGGGTGAGTTAAATGGGCTTAGCCCAAAGATTTCAGGTCTTCTGGGCTACCGAAGGGCACATAACATATAGTTAAAAGTTGAATATAGTAATGACCAGTCGCGATTGTACAGAGTACAGTGTAGCGGATTTCAATTAACAAAAAGACCAGGCAAAAATGCAAAATTGGAAACCAGGGAAATTTGCAATTTTTCAACAGTTGCCGATGCCTGGCTCAATTCCGCATCTTTTGCCACCTTAATGATGTGGGTCTGTGGTCAGTTGTACTTTTTACAGCAGACTTTATCAAGTACCTTGTGTTTTTTATGTACAAATGGTGTGGTTTTTCTACACGTAGATAAAGACATTGAGATTGTCTTGCACTTAGAAGTAAGGCAATTACTGGGTGAGTTAAATGGGCTTAGCCCAAAGATTTCAGGTCTTCTGGGCTACTGAAGGGCACATAACTTATAGTCAAAAGTTGAATATAGTAATGACCAGTCGCGATTTTACAGAGTACAGTGTAGCCGATTTCAATTAACAAAAAGACCAGGCAAAAATGCAAAAGTGGAAAAACTGTTCCAGTGCTGCTGGTAAGAGGCTAATCCGACGTATTTTGTGACGAGAAATCGAATGGTGCAAACCGCGTTGCTCTCCGACCAATACTTTTGGCTGTAGCGACAATTCAATGATTATTGATGTCATAATCACGTGCCCAGCAACGGTTCTTACTCCATGGAAACCAGGGAAATTTGCAATTTTTCAACAGCTGCCGATGCCTGGCCCAATTCCGCATCTTTTGGCACCTTATAAATGTGGGTCAGTGTTTAGTTGTACTTTTTACAGCAGACTGTATCAAGTACCTTGTGTTTTTTAAGTACAAATGGTGTGGTTTTTCTACACGTAGATAAAGACATTGAGATTGTCTTGGACTTAGAAGTAAGACAATTGCTGGGTGAGTTAAATGGGTTTGGCCCAAAGATTTCAGGTCTTCTGGGCTACCGAAGGGCACATAACTTATAGTCAAAAGTTGAATATAGTAATGACCAGTCGCGATTGTACAGAGTACAGTGTAGCCGATTTATATTAACAAAAAGACCTGGCAAAAATGCAAAAGTGGAAAAACTGTTCCAGTGCTGCTGGTAAGAGGCTAATCCGACGTATTTTGTGACGAGAAATCGAATGGTGCAAACCGCGTTGCTCTCCGACCAATACTTTTGACTGTAGCGACAATTGAATGATCATTGATGTCATAATCACGTGCCGAGCAACGGCTCTTACTCCATGGAAACCAGGGAAATTTGCAATGTTTTAACAGCTGCCGATGCCTGGCCCAATTCCGCATCTTTTGGCACCTTATAAATGTGGGTCTGTGGTCAGTTGTACTTTTTACAGCAGACTGTATCAAGTACCTTGTGTTTTTTATGTACAAATGGTCTGGTTTTTCTACACGTAGATAAAGACATTGAGATTGTCTTGCACTTAGAAGTAAGGCAATTGCTGGGTGAGTTAAATGGGCTTAGCCAAAGATTTCAGGTCTTCTGGGCTACCGAAGGGCACATAACTTATAATCAAAAGTTGAATATAGTAATGACCAGTCGCGATTGTACAGAGTACAGTGTAGCCGATTTCAATTAACAAAAAGACCAGGTAAAAATGCAAAAGTGGAAAAATATTTCCAGTGCTGCTGGTAAAAGGCTAATCCGACGTATTTTGTGACGAGAAATCGAATGGTGCAAACCGCGTTGCTCTCCGACCAATACTTTTGGCTGTAGCGACAATTGAATGATCATTGATGTCATAATCACGTTCCCAGCAACGGCTCTTACTCCATGGAAACCAGGGATATTTGCAATTTTTTAACAACTGCCGATGCCTAGCCCAATTCCGCATCTTTTGGCACCTTATAAATGTGGGTCAGTGTTTAGTTGTACTTTTTACAGCAGACTGTATCAAGTACCTTGTGTTTTTCACGTACAAATGGTCTGGTTTTTCTACACGTAGATAAAGACATTGAGATTGTCTTGGACTTAGAAGTAAGACAATTGCTGGGTGAGTTAAATGGGCTTGGCCCAAAGATTTGACGTCTTCTGGGCTACCGAAGGGCACATAACTTATAGTCAAAAGTTGAATATAGTAATGACCAGTCGCGATTGTACAGAGTACAGTGTAGCCGATTTCAATTAACAAAAAGACCAGGCAAAAATGCAAAATTGGAAAAACTGTTCCAGTGCTACTAGTAAGAGGCTAATCCGACGTGTTTTGTGACGAGAAATCGAATGGTGCAATCCGCGTTGCTCTCCGACCAATACTTTTGGCTGTAAAGACAATTGAATGATCATTGATGTCATAATCACGTTCCCAGCAACGGCTCTTACTCCATGGAAACCAGGGATATTTGCAATTTTTTAACAGCTGCCGATGCCTGGCCCAATTCCGCATCTTTTGGCACCTTATAAATGTGGGTCAGTGTTTAGTTGTACTTTTTACAGCAGACTGTATCAAGTACCTTGTGTTTTTCACGTACAAATGGTCTGGTTTTTCTACACGTAGATAAAGACATTGAGATTGTCTTGGACTTAGAAGTAAGACAATTGCTGGGTGAGTTAAATGGGCTTGGCCCAAAGATTTCAGGTCTTCTGGGCTACCGAAGGGCACATAACTTATAGTCAAAAGTTGAATATAGTAATGACCAGTCGCGATTGTACAGAGTACAGTGTAGCCGATTTCAATTAACAAAAAGACCAGGCAAAAATGCAAAAGTGGAAAAACTGTTCCAGTGCTGCTGGTAAGAGGCTAATCCGACGTATTTTGTGACGAGAAATCGAATGGTGCAATCCGCGTTGCTCTCCGACCAATACTTTTGGCTGTGGTGACAATTGAATGATCATTGATGTCATAATCACGTGCCCAGCAACGGCTCTTACTCCATGGAAACCAGGGAAATTTGCAATTTTTCAACAGCTGCCGATGCCTGGCTCAATTCCGCATCTTTTGGCACCTTACTGAAGTGGGTCAGTGTTCAGTTGTACTTTTTACAGCAGACTGTATCAAGTACCTTGTGTTTTTCACGTACAAATGGTGTGGTTTTTCTACACGTAGATAAAGACATTGAGATTGTCTTGCACTTAGAAGGAAGACAATTGCTGGGTGAGTTAAATGGGCTTGGCCCAAAGTTTTCAGGTCTTTTGGGCTACCGAAGGGCACATAACTTATAGTCAAAAGTTGAATATAGTAATGACCAGTCGCGATTGTACAGAGTACAGTGTAGCCGATTTCAATTAACAAAAAGACAAGGTAAAAATGCAAAAGTGGAAAAACTGTTCCAGTGCTGCTGGTAAGAGGCTAATCCGACGTATTTTGTGACGACAAATCGAATGGTGCAAACCGCGTTGCTCTCCGACCAATACTTTTGGCTGTAGATACAATTAAATGATCATTGATGTCATAATCACGTGCCCAGCAACGGCTCTTACTCCATGGAAACCAGGGATATTTGCAATTTTTCAACAGCTGCCGATGCCTGGCCCAATTCCGCATCTTTTGGCACCTTATAAATGTGGGTCAGTGTTTAGTTGTACTTTTTACAGCAGACTGTATCAAGTACCTTTTTTTTTCACGTACAAATGGTCTGGTTTTTCTACACGTAGATAAAGACATTGAGATTGTCTTCGACTTAGAAGTAAGACAATTGCTGGGTGAGTTAAATGGGCTTGGCCCAAAGATTTCAGGTCTTCTGGGCTACCGAAGGGCACATAACTTATAGTCAAAAGTTGAATATAGTAATGACCAGTCGCGATTGTACAGAGTACAGTGTAGCCGATTTCAATTAACAAAAAGACCAGGTAAAAATGCAAAAGGGGAAAAACTGTTCCAGTGCTGCTGGTAACAGTCTAATCCGACGTATTTTGTGACGAGAAATCGAATGGTGCAAACCGCGTTGCTCTCCGACCAATACTTATGCCTGTAGTGACAATTGAATGATCATTTATGTCATAATCACGTGCCCAGCAACGGCTCTTACTCCATGGAAACCAGGGAAATTTGCAATTTTTCAACAGCTGCCGATGCCAGGCCCAATTCCGCATCTTTTGGCACCTTATAAATGTGGGTCAGTGTTTAGTTGTACTTTTTACAGCAGACTGTATCAAGTACCTTGTGTTTTTCACGTACAAATGGTCTGGTTTTTCTACACGTAGATAAACACATTGAGATTTTCTTGGACTTAGAAGTAAGACAATTGCCGGGTGAGTTAAATGGGCTTAGCCCAAAGATTTCAGGTCTTCTGGGCTACCGAAGGGCACATAACTTATAGTCAAAAGTTGAATGTAGTAATGACCAGTCGCGATTGTACAGAGTACAGTGTAGCCGATTTCAATTAACAAAAAGACCAGGTAAAAATGCAAAAGTGGAAAAACTGTTCCAGTGCTGCTGGTAAGAGGCTAATCCGACGTATTTTGTGACGAGAAATCGAATGGTGCAATCCGAGTTGCTCTCCGACCAATACTTTTGGCTGTAGCGACAATTGAATAAGCATTGATGTCATGATCACGTGCCCAGCAACGGCTCTTACTCCATGGAAACCAGGGAAATTTGCGATTTTTCAACAGCTGCCGATACCTGGCTCAATTCTGCATCTTTTGGCACCTTATTCATGTGGGTCTGTGGTCAGTTGTACTTTTCACAGCAGACTGTATCAAGTACCTTGTGTTTTTCACGTACAAATGGTGTGGTTTTTCTACACGTAGATAAAGACATTGAGATTGTCTTGCACTTAGAAGTAAGGCAATTGCTGGGTGAGTTAAATGGGCTTAGCCAAAGATTTCAGGTCTTCTGGGCTACCGAAGGGCACATAACTTATAGTCAAAAGTTGAATATAGTAATGACCAGTCGCGATGGTACATAGTACAGTGTAGCCGATTTCAATTTACAAAAAGACCAGGCAAAAATGCAAAATTGGAAAAACTGTTCTAGTGATGCTGGTAAGAAGCTAATCCGACGTATTTTCCGACGAGAAATCGAATGGTGCAAACCGCGTTGCTCTGTGACCAATACTTTTGGTAGTGACAATTGAATGATCATTTATGTCATGATCACGTGCACAGCAACGGCTCTTACTCCATGGAAACCAGAGCAATTTGCAATTTTTCAACAGCTGCCGATGCCTGGCTCAATGCCGCATCTTTTGGCACCTTACTGAAGTGGGTCAGTGTTCAGTTGTACTTTTTACAGCAGACTGTATCAAGTACCTTGTGTTTTTCATGTACAAATGGTGTGGTTTTTCTACACGTAGATAAACACATTGAGATTGTCTTGCACTTAGAAGTAAGGCAATTGCTGGGTGAGTTAAATGGGCTTAGCCCAAAGATTTCAGGTCTTCTGGGCTACCGAAGGGCACATAACATATAGTCAAAAGTTGAATATAGTAATGACCAGTCGCGATGGTACAGAGTACAGTGTAGCCGATTTCAATTAACAAAAAGACCAGGTAAAAATGCAAAAGTGGAAAAACTGTTCCAGTGATGCTGGTAAGAGGCTAATCCGACGTATTTTGTGACGAGAAATCGAATGGTGCAAACCGCGTTGCTCTCCGACCAATACTTTTGGTAGTGACAATTGAATGATCATTTATGTCATCATCACGTGCACAGCAACGGCTCTTACTCCATGGAAACCAGGGAAATTTGCAATTTGTCAACAGCTGCCGATGCCTGGCTCAATTCCGCATCTTTTGGCACCTTACTGAAGTGGGTCAGTGTTCAGTTGTACTTTTTACAGCAGACATTGAGATTGTCTTTGACTTAGAAGTAAGGCAATTGCTGGGTGAGTTAAATGGGCTTAGCCCAAAGATTTCAGGTCTTCTGGGCTACCGAAGGGCACATAACATATAGTTAAAAGTTGAATATAGTAATGACCAGTCGCGATTGTACAGAGTACAGTGTAGCGGATTTCAATTAACAAAAAGACCAGGCAAAAATGCAAAATTGGAAACCAGGGAAATTTGCAATTTTTCAACAGTTGCCGATGCCTGGCTCAATTCCGCATCTTTTGCCACCTTAATGATGTGGGTCTGTGGTCAGTTGTACTTTTTACAGCAGACTTTATCAAGTACCTTGTGTTTTTTATGTACAAATGGTGTGGTTTTTCTACACGTAGATAAAGACATTGAGATTGTCTTGCACTTAGAAGTAAGGCAATTACTGGGTGAGTTAAATGGGCTTAGCCCAAAGATTTCAGGTCTTCTGGGCTACTGAAGGGCACATAACTTATAGTCAAAAGTTGAATATAGTAATGACCAGTCGCGATTTTACAGAGTACAGTGTAGCCGATTTCAATTAACAAAAAGACCAGGCAAAAATGCAAAAGTGGAAAAACTGTTCCAGTGCTGCTGGTAAGAGGCTAATCCGACGTATTTTGTGACGAGAAATCGAATGGTGCAAACCGCGTTGCTCTCCGACCAATACTTTTGGCTGTAGCGACAATTCAATGATTATTGATGTCATAATCACGTGCCCAGCAACGGTTCTTACTCCATGGAAACCAGGGAAATTTGCAATTTTTCAACAGCTGCCGATGCCTGGCCCAATTCCGCATCTTTTGGCACCTTATAAATGTGGGTCAGTGTTTAGTTGTACTTTTTACAGCAGACTGTATCAAGTACCTTGTGTTTTTTAAGTACAAATGGTGTGGTTTTTCTACACGTAGATAAAGACATTGAGATTGTCTTGGACTTAGAAGTAAGACAATTGCTGGGTGAGTTAAATGGGTTTGGCCCAAAGATTTCAGGTCTTCTGGGCTACCGAAGGGCACATAACTTATAGTCAAAAGTTGAATATAGTAATGACCAGTCGCGATTGTACAGAGTACAGTGTAGCCGATTTATATTAACAAAAAGACCTGGCAAAAATGCAAAAGTGGAAAAACTGTTCCAGTGCTGCTGGTAAGAGGCTAATCCGACGTATTTTGTGACGAGAAATCGAATGGTGCAAACCGCGTTGCTCTCCGACCAATACTTTTGACTGTAGCGACAATTGAATGATCATTGATGTCATAATCACGTGCCGAGCAACGGCTCTTACTCCATGGAAACCAGGGAAATTTGCAATTTTTTAACAGCTGCCGATGCCTGGCCCAATTCCGCATCTTTTGGCACCTTATAAATGTGGGTCTGTGGTCAGTTGTACTTTTTACAGCAGACTGTATCAAGTACCTTGTGTTTTTTATGTACAAATGGTCTGGTTTTTCTACACGTAGATAAAGACATTGAGATTGTCTTGCACTTAGAAGTAAGGCAATTGCTGGGTGAGTTAAATGGGCTTAGCCCAAAGATTTCAGGTCTTCTGGGCTACCGAAGGGCACATAACTTATAATCAAAAGTTGAATATAGTAATGACCAGTCGCGATTGTACAGAGTACAGTGTAGCCGATTTCAATTAACAAAAAGACCAGGTAAAAATGCAAAAGTGGAAAAATATTTCCAGTGCTGCTGGTAAAAGGCTAATCCGACGTATTTTGTGACGAGAAATCGAATGGTGCAAACCGCGTTGCTCTCCGACCAATACTTTTGGCTGTAGCGACAATTGAATGATCATTGATGTCATAATCACGTTCCCAGCAACGGCTCTTACTCCATGGAAACCAGGGATATTTGCAATTTTTTAACAACTGCCGATGCCTAGCCCAATTCCGCATCTTTTGGCACCTTATAAATGTGGGTCAGTGTTTAGTTGTACTTTTTACAGCAGACTGTATCAAGTACCTTGTGTTTTTCACGTACAAATGGTCTGGTTTTTCTACACGTAGATAAAGACATTGAGATTGTCTTGGACTTAGAAGTAAGACAATTGCTGGGTGAGTTAAATGGGCTTTTCCCAAAGATTTGACGTCTTCTGGGCTACCGAAGGGTACATAACTTATAGTCAAAAGTTGAATATAGTAATGACCAGTCGCGATTGTACAGAGTACAGTGTAGCCGATTTCAATTAACAAAAAGACCAGGCAAAAATGCAAAATTGGAAAAACTGTTCCAGTGCTACTAGTAAGAGGCTAATCCGACGTGTTTTGTGACGAGAAATCGAATGGTGCAATCCGCGTTGCTCTCCGACCAATACTTTTGGCTGTAAAGACAATTGAATGATCATTGATGTCATAATCACGTTCCCAGCAACGGCTCTTACTCCATGGAAACCAGGGATATTTGCAATTTTTTAACAGCTGCCGATGCCTGGCTCAATTCCGCATCTTTTGGCACCTTATAAATGTGGGTCAGTGTTTAGTTGTACTTTTTACAGCAGACTGTATCAAGTACCTTGTGTTTTTCACGTACAAATGGTCTGGTTTTTCTACACGTAGATAAAGACATTGAGATTGTCTTGGACTTAGAAGTAAGACAATTGCTGGGTGAGTTAAATGGGCTTGGCCCAAAGATTTCAGGTCTTCTGGGCTACCGAAGGGCACATAACTTATAGTCAAAAGTTGAATATAGTAATGACCAGTCGCGATTGTACAGAGTACAGTGTAGCCGATTTCAATTAACACAAAGACCAGGCAAAAATGCAAAAGTGGAAAAACTGTTCCAGTGCTGCTGGTAAGAGGCTAATCCGACGTATTTTGTGACGAGAAATCGAATGGTGCAATCCGCGTTGCTCTCCGACCAATACTTTTGGCTGTGGTGACAATTGAATGATCATTGATGTCATAATCACGTGCCCAGCAACGGCTCTTACTCCATGGAAACCAGGGAAATTTGCAATTTTTCAACAGCTGCCGATGCCTGGCTCAATTCCGCATCTTTTGGCACCTTACTGAAGTGGGTCAGTGTTCAGTTGTACTTTTTACAGCAGACTGTATCAAGTACCTTGTGTTTTTCACGTACAAATGGTGTGGTTTTTCTACACGTAGATAAAGACATTGAGATTGTCTTGCACTTAGAAGTAAGACAATTGCTGGGTGAGTTAAATGGGCTTGGCCCAAAGTTTTCAGGTCTTTTGGGCTACCGAAGGGCACATAACTTATAGTCAAAAGTTGAATATAGTAATGACCAGTCGCGATTGTACAGAGTACAGTGTAGCCGATTTCAATTAACAAAAAGACAAGGTAAAAATGCAAAAGTGGAAAAACTGTTCCAGTGCTGCTGGTAAGAGGCTAATCCGACGTATTTTGTGACGACAAATCGAATGGTGCAAACCGCGTTGCTCTCCGACCAATACTTTTGGCTGTAGATACAATTAAATGATCATTGATGTCATAATCACGTGCCCAGCAACGGCTCTTACTCCATGGAAACCAGGGATATTTGCAATTTTTCAACAGCTGCCGATGCCTGGCCCAATTCCGCATCTTTTGGCACCTTATAAATGTGGGTCAGTGTTTAGTTGTACTTTTTACAGCAGACTGTATCAAGTACCTTTTTTTTTCACGTACAAATGGTCTGGTTTTTCTACACGTAGATAAAGACATTGAGATTGTCTTCGACTTAGAAGTAAGACAATTGCTGGGTGAGTTAAATGGGCTTGGCCCAAAGATTTCAGGTCTTCTGGGCTACCGAAGGGCACATAACTTATAGTCAAAAGTTGAATATAGTAATGACCAGTCGCGATTGTACAGAGTACAGTGTAGCCGATTTCAATTAACAAAAAGACCAGGTAAAAATGCAAAAGGGGAAAAACTGTTCCAGTGCTGCTGGTAACAGGCTAATCCGACGTATTTTGTGACGAGAAATCGAATGGTGCAAACCGCGTTGCTCTCCGACCAATACTTATGCCTGTAGTGACAATTGAATGATCATTTATGTCATAATCACGTGCCCAGCAACGGCTCTTACTCCATGGAAACCAGGGAAATTTGCGATTTTTCAACAGCTGCCGATACCTGGCTCAATTCTGCATCTTTTGGCACCTTATTCATGTGGGTCTGTGGTCAGTTGTACTTTTCACAGCAGACTGTATCAAGTACCTTGTGTTTTTCACGTACAAATGGTGTGGTTTTTCTACACGTAGATAAAGACATTGAGATTGTCTTGCACTTAGAAGTAAGGCAATTGCTGGGTGAGTTAAATGGGCTTAGCCAAAGATTTCAGGTCTTCTGGGCTACCGAAGGGCACATAACTTATAGTCAAAAGTTGAATATAGTAATGACCAGTCGCGATGGTACATAGTACAGTGTAGCCGATTTCAATTTACAAAAAGACCAGGCAAAAATGCAAAATTGGAAAAACTGTTCTAGTGATGCTGGTAAGAAGCTAATCCGACGTATTTTCCGACGAGAAATCGAATGGTGCAAACCGCGTTGCTCTGTGACCAATACTTTTGGTAGTGACAATTGAATGATCATTTATGTCATGATCACGTGCACAGCAACGGCTCTTACTCCATGGAAACCAGAGCAATTTGCAATTTTTCAACAGCTGCCGATGCCTGGCTCAATGCCGCATCTTTTGGCACCTTACTGAAGTGGGTCAGTGTTCAGTTGTACTTTTTACAGCAGACTGTATCAAGTACCTTGTGTTTTTCATGTACAAATGGTGTGGTTTTTCTACACGTATATAAACACATTGAGATTGTCTTGCACTTAGAAGTAAGGCAATTGCTGGGTGAGTTAAATGGGCTTAGCCCAAAGATTTCAGGTCTTCTGGGCTACCGAAGGGCACATAACATATAGTCAAAAGTTGAATATAGTAATGACCAGTCGCGATGGTACAGAGTACAGTGTAGCCGATTTCAATTAACAAAAAGACCAGGCAAAAATGCAAAAGTGGAAAAACTGTTCCAGTGATGCTGGTAAGAGGCTAATCCGACGTATTTTGTGACGAGAAATCGAATGGTGCAAACCGCGTTGCTCTCCGACCAATACTTTTGGTAGTGACAATTGAATGATCATTTATGTCATAATCACGTGCACAGCAACGGCTCTTACTCCATGGAAACCAGGGAAATTTGCAATTTGTCAACAGCTGCCGATGCCTGGCTCAATTCCGCATCTTTTGGCACCTTACTGAAGTGGGTCAGTGTTCAGTTGTACTTTTTACAGCAGACATTGAGATTGTCTTTGACTTAGAAGTAAGGCAATTGCTGGGTGAGTTAAATGGGCTGAGCCCAAAGATTTCAGGTCTTCTGGGCTACCGAAGGGCACATAACATATAGTTAAAAGTTGAATATAGTAATGACCAGTCGCGATTGTACAGAGTACAGTGTAGCGGATTTCAATTAACAAAAAGACCAGGCAAAAATGCAAAATTGGAAACCAGGGAAATTTGCAATTTTTCAACAGTTGCCGATGCCTGGCTCAATTCCGCATCTTTTGCCACCTTAATGATGTGGGTCTGTGGTCAGTTGTACTTTTTACAGCAGACTTTATCAAGTACCTTGTGTTTTTTATGTACAAATGGTCTGGTTTTTTCTACACGTAGATAAAGACATTGAGATTGTCTTGCACTTAGAAGTAAGGCAATTACTGGGTCAGTTAAATGGGCTTAGCCCAAAGATTTCAGGTCTTCTGGGCTACTGAAGGGCACATAACTTATAGTCAAAAGTTGAATATAGTAATGACCAGTCGCGATTTTACAGAGTACAGTGTAGCCGATTTCAATTAACAAAAAGACCAGGCAAAAATGCAAAAGTGGAAAAACTGTTCCAGTGCTGCTGGTAAGAGGCTAATCCGACGTATTTTGTGACGAGAAATCGAATGGTGCAAACCGCGTTGCTCTCCGACCAATACTTTTGGTAGGGACAATTGAATGATCATTTATGTCATAATCACGTGCACAGCAACGGCTCTTACTCCATGGAAACCAGGGAAATTTGCAATTTGTCAACAGCTGCCGATGCCTGGCTCAATTCCGCATCTTTTGGCACCTTATTCATGTGGGTCTGTGGTCAGTTGTACTTTTTACAGCAGACTGTATCAAGTACCTTGTGTTTTTCACGTACAAATGGTGTGGTTTTTCTACACGTAGATAAAGACATTGAGATTGTCTTGCACTTAGAAGTAAGGCAATTGCTGGGTGAGTTAAATGGGCTTAGCCAAAGATTTCAGGTCTTCTGGGCTACCGAAGGGCACATAACTTATAGTCAAAAGTTGAATATAGTAATGACCAGTCGCGATTGTACAGAGTACAGTGTAGCCGATTTCAATTAACAAAAAGACCAGGCAAAAATGCAAAATTGGAAAAATTGTTCCAGTGCTGCTGGTAAGAGGCTAATCCTACGTATTTTGTGACGACAAATCGAATGGTGCAATCCGCGTTGCTCTCCGACCAATACTTTTGCCTGTAGTGACAATTGAATGATCATTTATGTCATAAGCACGTGCACAGCAACGGCTCTTACTCTATGGAAACCAGGGAAATTTGCAATTTTTCAACAGCTGCCGATACCTGGCTCAATTCCGCATCTTTTGGCACCTTATTCATGTGGGTCTGTGGTCAGTTGTACTTTTTACAGCAGACTGTATCAAGTACCTTGTGTTTTTTATGTACAAATGGTGTGGTTTTTCTACACGTAGATAAAGACATTGAGATTGTCTTGGACTTAGAAGTAAGACAATTGCTCCATGCTCCATGCTTCTTACTCCATGGAAACCAGGGAAATTTGCAATTTTTCAACAGCTGCCGATACCTGGCTCAATTCCGCATCTTTTGGCACCTTATTCATGTGGGTCTGTGGTCAGTTGTACTTTTTACAGCAGACTGTATCAAGTACCTTGTGTTTTTTATGTACAAATGGTCTGGTTTTTCTACACGTAGATAAAGACATTGAGATTGTCTTGGACTTAGAAGTAAGGCAATTGCTGGGTGAGTTAAATGGGCTTAGCCCAAAGATTTCAGGTCTTCTGGGCTACCGAAGGGCACATAACATATAGTCAAAAGTTGAATATAGTAATGACCAGTCGCGATGGTACAGAGTACAGTGTAGCCGATTTCAATTAACAAAAAGACCAGGCAAAAATGCAATAGTGGAAAAACTGTTCCAGTGATGCTGGTAAGAGGCTAATCCGACGTATTTTGTGACGACAAATCGAATGGTGCAAACCGCGTTGCTCTCCGACCAATACTTTTGGTAGTGACAATTGAATGATCATTTATGTCATAATCACGTGCACAGCAACGGCTCTTACTCCATGGAAACCAGGGAAATTTGCAATTTGTCAACAGCTGCCGATGCCTGGCTCAATTCCGCATCTTTTGGCACCTTACTGAAGTGGGTCAGTGTTCAGTTGTACTTTTTACAGCAGACATTGAGATTGTCTTTGACTTAGAAGTAAGGCAATTGCTGGGTGAGTTAAATGGGCTTAGCCCAAAGATTTCAGGTCTTCTGGGCTACTGAAGGGCACATAACTTATAGTCAAAAGTTGAATATAGTAATGACCAGTCGCGATTTTACAGAGTACAGTGTAGCCGATTTCAATTAACAAAAAGACCAGGCAAAAATGCAAAAGTGGAAAAACTGTTCCAGTGCTGCTGGTAAGAGGCTAATCCGACGTATTTTGTGACGAGAAATCGAATGGTGCAAACCGCGTTGCTCTCCGACCAATACTTTTGGTAGTGACAATTGAATGATCATTTATGTCATAATCACGTGCACAGCAACGGCTCTTACTCCATGGAAACCAGGGAAATTTGCAATTTGTCAACAGCTGCCGATGCCTGGCTCAATTCCGCATCTTTTGGCACCTTATTCATGTGGGTCTGTGGTCAGTTGTACTTTTTACAGCAGACTGTATCAAGTACCTTGTGTTTTTCACGTACAAATGGTGTGGTTTTTCTACACGTAGATAAAGACATTGAGATTGTCTTGCACTTAGAAGTAAGGCAATTGCTGGGTGAGTTAAATGGGCTTAGCCAAAGATTTCAGGTCTTCTGGGCTACCGAAGGGCACATAACTTATAGTCAAAAGTTGAATATAGTAATGACCAGTCGCGATTGTACAGAGTACAGTGTAGCCGATTTCAATTAACAAAAAGACCAGGCAAAAATGCAAAATTGGAAAAATTGTTCCAGTGCTGCTGGTAAGAGGCTAATCCTACGTATTTTGTGACGACAAATCGAATGGTGCAATCCGCGTTGCTCTCCGACCAATACTTTTGCCTGTAGTGACAATTGAATGATCATTTATGTCATAAGCACGTGCACAGCAACGGCTCTTACTCTATGGAAACCAGGGAAATTTGCAATTTTTTAACAGCTGCCGATACCTGGCTCAATTCCGCATCTTTTGGCACCTTATTCATGTGGGTCTGTGGTCAGTTGTACTTTTTACAGCAGACTGTATCAAGTACCTTGTGTTTTTTATGTACAAATGGTGTGGTTTTTCTACACGTAGATAAAGACATTGAGATTGTCTTGGACTTAGAAGTAAGACAATTGCTCCATGCTCCATGCTTCTTACTCCATGGAAACCAGGGAAATTTGCAATTTTTCAACAGCTGCCGATACCTGGCTCAATTCCGCATCTTTTGGCACCTTATTCATGTGGGTCTGTGGTCAGTTGTACTTTTTACAGCAGACTGTATCAAGTACCTTGTGTTTTTTAAGTACAAATGGTGTGGTTTTTCTACACGTAGATAAAGACATTGAGATTTTCTTGGACTTAGAAGTAAGACAATTGCTGGGTGAGTTAAATGGGCTTGGCCCAAAGATTTCAGGTCTTCTGGGCTACCGAAGGGCACATAACTTATAGTCAAAAGTTGAATATAGTAATGACCAGTCGCGATTGTACAGAGTACAGTGTAGCCGGTTTCAATTAACAAAAAGACCAGGCAAAAATGCAAAAGTGGAAAAACTGTTCCAGTGCTGCTGGTAAGAGGCTAATCCGACGTATTTTGTGACGAGAAATCGAATGGTGCAAACCGCGTTGCTCTCCGACCAATACTTTTGACTGTAGCGACAATTGAATGATCATTTATGTCATAATCACGTGCACAGCAACGGCTCTTACTCCATGGAAACCATGGAAATTTGCAATTTTTCAACAGCTGCCGATACCTGGCTCAATTCCGCATCTTTTGGCACCTTATTCATGTGGGTCTGTGGTCAGTTGTACTTTTTACAGCAGACTGTATCAAGTACCTTGTGTTTTTTATGTACAAATGGTCTGGTTTTTCTACACGTAGATAAAGACATTGAGATTGTCTTGCACTTAGAAGTAAGGCAATTGCTGGGTGAGTTAAATGGGCTTAGCCCAAAGATTTCAGGTCTTCTGGGCTACCGATGGGCACATAATTTATAGTCAAAAGTTGAATATAGTAATGACCAGTCGCGATTGTACAGAGTACAGTGTAGCCGATTTCAATTACCAAAAAGACCAGGCAAAAATGCAAAAGTGGAAAAATATTTCCAGTGCTGCTGGTAAAAGGCTAATCCGACGTATTTTGTGACGAGAAATCGAATGGTGCAAACCGCGTTGCTCTCCGACCAATACTTTTGGCTGTAGCGACAATTGAATGATCATTGATGTCATAATCACGTTCCCAGCAACGGCTCTTACTCCATGGAAACCAGGGATATTTGCAATTTTTTAACAACTGCCGATGCCAGGCCCAATTCCGCATCTTTTGGCACCTTATAAATGTGAGTCAGTGTTTAGTTGTACTTTTTACAGCAGGACTGTATCAAGTACCTTGTGTTTTTCACGTACAAATGGTCTGGTTTTTCTACACGTAGATAAAGACATTGAGATTGTCTTGGACTTAGAAGTAAGACAATTGCTGGGTGAGTTAAATGGGCTTGGCCCAAAGATTTGACGTCTTCTGGGCTACCGAAGGGCACATAACTTATAGTCAAAAGTTGAATATAGTAATGACCAGTCGCGATTGTACAGAGTACAGTGTAGCCGATTTCAATTAACAAAAAGACCAGGCAAAAATGCAAAATTGGAAAAACTGTTCAGTGCTACTAGTAAGAGGCTAATCCGACGTGTTTTGTGACGAGAAATCGAATGGTGCAATCCGCGTTGCTTTCCGACCAATACTTTTGGCTTTAGAGACAATTGAATGATCATTGATGTCATAATCACGTTGCCCAGCAACGCTCTTACTCCATGGAAACCAGGGAATTTGCAATTTTTCAACAGCTGCCGATACCTGGCTCAATTCTGCATCTTTTGGCACCTTATTCATGTGGGGCTGTGGTCAGTTGTACTTTTTACAGCAGACTGTATCAAGTACCTTGTGTTTTTTATGTACAAATGGTCTGGTTTTTCTTACACGTAGATAAAGACATGAGATTGTCTTGGACTTAGAAGTAAGACAATTGCTGGGTGAGTTAAATGGGCTTGGCCCAAAGATTTCAGGTCTTCTGGCTACCGAAGGGCACATAACTTATAGTCAAAAGTTGAATATAGTAATGACCAGTCGCGATTGTACAGAGTACAGTGTAGCCGGTTTTAATTAACAAAAAGACCAGGATAATGCAAAAGTGGAAAAAGTGTTCCAGTGCTGCTGGTAAGAGGCTAATCCGACGTATTTTGTGACGACAAATCGAATGGTGCAAACCGCGTTGCTCTCCGACCAATACTATTGGCTGTAGTGACAATTGAATGATCATTTATGTCATAATCACGTGCACAGCAACGGCTCTTACTCCATGGAAACCAGGGAAATTTGCAATTTGTCAACAGCTGCCGATGCCTGGCCCAATTCCGCATCTTTTGGCACCTTACTGAAGTGGGTCAGTGTTCAGTTGTACTTTTTACACCAGACATTGGATTGTCTTCGACTTAGAAGTAAGCAATTGCTGGGTGAGTTAAATGGGCTTAGCCCAAAGATTTCAGGTCTTCTGGGCTACCGAAGGGCACATAACATATAGTCAAAAGTTGAATATAGTAATGACCAGTCGCGATTGTACAGAGTACAGTGTAGCGGATTTCAATTAACAAAAAGACCAGGCAAAAATGCAAAATTGGAAACCAGGGAAATTTGCAATTTTTCAACAGTTGCCGATGCCTGGCTCAATTCCGCATCTTTTGCCACCTTAATGATGTGGGTCTGTGGTCAGTTGTACTTTTTACAGCAGACTTTATCAAGTACCTTGTGTTTGTTATGTACATACAAATGGTCTGGTTTTTCTACACGTAGATAAAGACATTGAGATTGTCTTGCACTTAGAAGTAAGGCAATTACTGGGTGAGTTAAATGGGCTTAGCCCAAAGATTTCAGGTCTTCTGGGCTACCGAAGGGCACATAACTTATAGTCAAAAGTTGAATATAGTAATGACCAGTCGCGATTGTAACAGAGTACAGTGTAGCCGATTTCAATTAACAAAAAGACCCAGGCAAAAATGCAAAAGTGGAAAAACTGTTCCAGTGATGCTGGTAAGAGGCTAATCCGACGTATTTTGTGACGACAAATCGAATGGTGCAAACCGCGTTGCTCTCCGACCAATACTTTTGGTAGTGACAATTGAATGATGATTTATGTCCATAATCACGTGCACAGCAACGGCTCTTACTCATGGAAACCAGGGAAATTTGCAATTTGTCAACAGCTGCCGATGCCTGGCTCAATTCCGCATCTTTTGGCACCTTACTGAAGTGGGTCAGTGTTCAGTTGTACTTTTTACAGCAGACTGTATCAAGTACCTTGTGTTTTTCACGTACAAATGGTGTGGTTTTTCTACACGTAGATAAAGACATTGAGATTGGCATGCACTTAGAAGTAAGGCAATTGCTGGGTGAGTTAAGTGGGCTGAGCCAAAGATTTCAGGTTTTCTGGGCTACCGAAGGGCACATAACTTATAATGAAAAGTTGAATATAGTAATGACCAGTGGCGATGGTACTTAGTACACTGTAGCCGATTTCAATTAACAAAAAGACCAGGCAAAAATGCAAAATTGGAAAAATTGTTCCAGTGCTGCTGTAAGAGGCTAATCCGACGTATTTTGTGACCACAAATCGAATGGCGCAATCCGCGTTGCTCTCCGACCAATACTTTTGGCTGTAGTGACAATTGAATGATCATTTATGTCATAATCACGTGCACAGCAACGGCTCTTACTCCATGGAAACCAGGGATATTGCAATTTTTCAACAGCTGCCGATGCCTGGCTCAATTCCGCATCTTTTGGCACCTTACTGAAGTGGGTCAGTGTTCAGTTGTACTTTTTACAGCAGACTGTAATCAAGTACCTTGTGTTTTTAATGTAACAAAGGGTGTGGTTTTCTACACGTAGATAAAGACATTGAGATTTTCTTGGACTTAGAAGTAAGACAATTGCCGGGTGAGTTAAATGGGCTTAGCCGAAAGATTTCAGGTCTTCTGGGCTACCGAAGGGCACATAACTTATAGTCAAAAATTGAATATAGTAATGGACCAGTCGCGATTTGTACAGAGTACAGTGTAGCCGATTTCAATTAACAAAAAGACCAGGTAAAAATGCAAAAGTGGAAAAACTGTTCCAGTGCTGCTGGTAAGAGGCTAATCCGACGTATTTTGTGACGAGAAAATCGAATAGTGCGAACCCGCGTTGCTCTCCGACCAATACTTTTGGCTGTAGTGACATTTGCATGATTATTTATGTCATAATCACTTGCCCAGCAACGGCTCTTACTCCATGGAAACCACAGATATTTGCAATTTTTTAACAGCTGCTGAGGCCTGGCCCAATTCCGCATCTTTTGGCACCTTATAAATGTGGGTCAGTGTTTAGTTGTACTTTTTACAGCAGACTGTATCAAGTACCTTGTGTTTTTTTTATGTACAAATGGTCTGGTTTTTCTACACGTAGATATAGACATTGAGATTGTCTTCGACTTACACGTAAGACAATTGCTGGGTGAGTTAAATGGGCTTGGCCCAAAGATTTCAGGTCTTCTGGGCTACCGAAGGGCACATAACTTAAGTCAAAAGTTGACTATATTAATGGACCAGTCGCGATTGTACAGAGTACAGTGTAGCCGGTTTCAATTAACAAAAAGACCAGGATTAATGCAAAAGTGGAAAAACTGTTCCAGTGCTACTAGTAAGAGGCTAATCCGACGTATTTTGTGACGAGAAATCGAATGGTGCAATCCGCGTTGCTCTCCGACCAATACTTTTGGCTGTAGCGACAATTGAATGAGCATTGATGTCATGATCACGTGCCCAGCAACGGCTCTTACTCCATGGAAACCAGGGAAATTTGCAATTTTTCAACAGCTGCCCGATACCTGGCTCAATTCTGCATCTTTTGGCACCTTATTCATGTGGGTCTGTGGTCAGTTGTACTTTTCACAGCAGACTGTATCAAGTACCTTGTGTTTTTTCACGTACAAATGGTGTGGTTTTTCTACACGTAGATAAAGACATTGAGATTGTCTTGCACTTAGAAGTAAGGCAATTGCTGGGTGAGTTAAATGGGCTTAGCCAAAGATTTCAGGTCTTCTGGGCTACCGAAGGGCACATAACTTATAGTCAAAAGTTGAATATAGTAATGACCAGTCGCGATTGTACAGAGTACAGTGTAGCCGATTTCAATTAACAAAAAGACCAGGCAAAAATGCAAAATTGGAAAAATTGTTCCAGTGCTGCTGGTAAGAGCCTAATCCGACGTATTTTGTGACGACAAATCGAATGGTGCAATCCGCGTTGCTCTCCGACCAATACTTTTGCCTGTAGTGACAATTGAATGATCATTTATGTCATAATCACGTGCACAGCAACGGCTCTTACTCCATGGAAACCAGGGAAATTTGCAATTTTTCAACAGCTGTCGATACCTGGCTCAATTCCGCATCTTTTTGGCACCTTATTCATGTGGGTCTGTGGTCAGTTGTACTTTTTACAGCAGACTGTATCAAGTACCTTGTGTTTTTTATGTACAAATGGTGTGGTTTTTCTACACGTAGATAAAGACATTGAGATTGTCTTGGACTTAGAAGTAAGACAATTGCTGGGTGAGTTTAAATGGGCTTGGCCCAAAGATTTGACGTCTTCTGGGCTACCGAAGGGCACATAACTTATAGTCAAAAGTTGAATATAGTAATGACCCAGTCGCGATGGTACATAGTACAGTGTAGCCGATTTCAATTTACAAAAAGACCAGGCAAAAATGCAAATTGGAAAAACTGTTCTAGTGATGCTGGTAAGAAGCTAATCCGACGTATTTTCCGACGAGAAATCGAATGGTGCAAACCGCGTTGCTCTGTGACCAATACTTTTGGTAGTGACAATTGAATGATCATTTATGTCATGATCACGTGCACAGCAACGGCTCTTACTCCATGGAAACCAGAGCAATTTGCAATTTTTCAACAGCTGCCGATTCCTGGCTCAATGCCGCATCTTTTGGCACCTTACTGAAGTGGGTCAGTGTTCAGTTGTACTTTTTACAGCAGAACTGTATCAAGTACCTTGTGTTTTTCATGTACAAATGTGTGGTTTTTCTACAAGAGATAACACATTGAGATTGTCTTGCACTTAGAAGTAAGGCAATTGCTGGGTGAGTTAAATGGGGCTTAGCCAAAGATTTCAGGTCTTCTGGGCTACCGAAGGGCACATAACTTATAGTCAAAAGTTGAATATAGTAATGACCAGTCGCGATTGTACAGAGTACAGTGTAGCCGATTTCAATTAACAAAAAGACCAGGCAAAAATGCAAAATTGGAAAAATTGTTCCAGTGCTGCTGGTAAGAGGCTAATCCTACATATTTTGTGACGACAAATCGAATGGTGCAATCCGCGTTGCTCTCCGACCAATACTTTTGCCTGTAGTGACAATTGAATGATCATTGATGTCATAAGCACGTGCACAGCAACGGCTCTTACTCTATGGAAACCAGGGAAATTTGCAATTTTTCAACAGCTGCCGATACCTGGCTCAATTCCGCATCTTTTGGCACCTTATTCATGTGGGTCTGTGGTCAGTTGTACTTTTTACAGCAGACTGTATCAAGTACCTTGTGTTTTTTATGTACAAATGGTGTGGTTTTTCTACACGTAGATAAAGACATTGAGATTGTCTTGGACTTAGAAGTAAGACAATTGCTCCATGCTCCATGCTTCTTACTCCATGGAAACCAGGGAAATTTGCAATTTTTCAACAGCTGCCGATACCTGGCTCAATTCCGCATCTTTTGGCACCTTATTCATGTGGGTCTGTGGTCAGTTGTACTTTTTCCAGCAGACTGTATCAAGTACCTTGTGTTTTTTATGTACAAATGGTCTGGTTTTTCCTACACGTAGATAAAGACATTGAGATTGTCTTGGACTTAGAAGTAAGACAATTGCTGGGTGAGTTAAATGGGCTTGGCCCAAAGATTTCAGGTCTTCTGGGCTACCGAAGGGCACATAACTTATAGTCAAAAGTTGAATATAGTAATGACCAGTCGCGATGGTACATAGTACAGTGTAGCCGATTTCAATTTAGAAAAAGACCAGGCAAAAATGCAAAATTGGAAAAAGTGTTCCAGTGCTGCTGGTAGAAGCTAATCCGACGTATTTTCCGACGAGAAATCGAATGGTGGAAACCGCGTTGCTCTGCGACCAATACTTTTGGTAGTGACAATTGAATGATCATTTATGTCATAATCACGTGCACAGCAACGGCTCTTACTCCATGGAAACCAGAGCAATTTGCAATTTTTCAACAGCTGCCGATGCCTGGCTCAATTCCGCATCTTTTGGCACCTTACTGAAGTGGGTCAGTGTTCAGTTGTACTTTTTACAGCAGACTGTATCAAGTACCTTGTGTTTTTAATGTACAAAGGGTGTGGTTTTTCTACACGTAGATAAAGACATTGAGATTTTCTTGGACTTAGAAGTAAGACAATTGCCGGGTGAGTTAAATGGGCTTAGCCCAAAGATTTCAGGTCTTCTGGGCTACCGAAGGGCACATAACTTATAGTCAAAAGTTGAATATAGTAATGACCAGTCGCGATTGTACAGAGTACTGTGTAGCCGATTTCAATTAACAAAAAGACCAGGTAAAAATGCAAAAGTGGAAAAACTGTTCCAGTGCTGCTGGTAAGAGGCTAATCCGACGTATTTTGTGACGAGAAATCGAATAGTGCGAACCGCGTTGCTCTCCGACCAATACTTTTGGCTGTAGTGACAATTGAATGATCATTTATGTCATAATCACGTGCCCAGGAACGGCTCTTACTCCATGGAAACCACGGATATTTGCAATTTTTTAACAGCTGCCGATGCCTGGCCCAATTCCGCATCTTTTGACACCTTA